>NC_085030.1:13834587-13859136 GCF_963692335.1 Osmerus eperlanus
CTTGGGCTTTGCTGCGATGCTTCATTTAACTATTATCTATAAGTCCATCCGACACCTATTGCACTACGCAAAAGCCACCTTGACCTCATTTGCACTATGCTGCCCATTCATATTCTTATTCTATTTTTATGTATATTGTATATTTTAAATTGTTTTCATTTTTAGATTGTTTAGTTCCTATAATTAGTTAGACTATTGTACTCTTTTACTTTTAATTTAAGACCCGTATATGTTTATTGTTTGCACCTTCCTGCTACAGTAAATTCCGTGTTTATGTAAACCTACATGGTGAATAAACCAAATTCTGATTCTGTTGGACCCGCACTGGACGGTGACATGTTTTGTCAGGCAAACATGGCCATGTAATGTAGGAACTTAAAATTCGGACCACAGAATGGTCACTTCCGCCATCTTCTCTTACATCCATCAGTCATGCCTGAAGCTACCGGCATTTGTTTGCTCAACAATTCCGCTAATCGTCTCGAGCGCAGTGCACTAGCGACAGTTGACTAGCGGACAAAGTCACAGCAGGGTGTTAAGAAAAGGTGAGTTATAAAGTAGGCTATGTAATAGTGTGAATACGACAGAAATGTACTACTATTGTTTTGCATGTACAGAATTGTTTTGCAAAAAAATATTATGGTTTTCAAACTCGGAATTATAAATGTGTCTGCAACAAATTATGGATGAAAAATGCTACAGAAAAAGAGTCGTAGATTTGTCAGATGCTTCAATATCTGCTGAATCACGATAGGTTACTTCATGTCAGGACATGCTTACTTCTGTTCAAATATTTTACCACACAATACTGTTTTTGCAAGTCACTGTGGAATATAGACTGGGGGCTGACGTTGTCAGTTGAAGTGAAGATTTGGCCAAATATTTGGTCAAACGCACACTTTACTCAGTCTGGACCGTCCAGTTATAAGCTACCTGAGACCTGTGTCTAATAGATACTGCTCCTTACATGTCATGACGACCCACAAATGTTAAGTCAAATGCTTTGTAAAGAAGGCATCAGGTAGACATGACATTGCTATGTAGCACAACTTAGGATAGAACAGGTTGGGGCTACACCTGTATGACACCAGACATACAGGTGACCAAACGTCACTGGAGTGTTGCAATAGCTAAACAAAGTCCATATTAATATTGCTATGTGATTCATGATACAGCGCAGCTCGTTCATGTTTTGTACACTCTTTGACCACCGGGGCTCAGTAAATCACTTCACATCCAGACCTGTGCAGACGTAGAAAGAGTGTGTGGTATGTGTGAGGGGGAACTCGCATCTCCCAGAGATGGCCAGTGCCCTTTCCCTGCGCTGGTAACCAAACCCTGGGTCTATTTAGGGGGTGGGACAGTGGCCTACACTGCTTTAGTCTGAGGGTAAATCATGTGTCCGTACAATCTCCAGCGTCAGAGATCTCTACCTCCCCAACCTTGTGCTCTGTTCTTGACGTCATAGGATCAATATTGCGGCAGACAGCAGGTCAGTGCCTTCGACTTTGGCCTATGGCTCGGGCATCTAACTCTTTGCACAATTCTGTAGGACGCAGAGCAGGTATCAGAACTCAGCAGCTCCCCGTCCCCTCCAGCCTCTACCTCTACCCGCTCCCTGTCCTGGTCCGACGACAACATGGGGTCAGGTCAAGGCGACACACCAGGTACTTCATACACACTCTCCTCAACGTGTAATACAACAGTTCAGCCCTACAAAGGCAAAAGACCGTCACTCACCAGAGTGTCGAACTGAGAACAATGACTTCAAAGTTTTTTTTGTTGTCCTGCCAAATGTAGCATAGGTAGGACACTGGAAATCAAGCAGTTGGATGTTTTAGTAATTACATTTATCGACATAAACAAATATTGATCCTAAACGTCACTTTTGACCCCTATTTTGAAGTTAATGTACTAGTAAGTAACTAGTAAGACAGTAACTTCTGTTTCTTTGTTCACTTGGTTGCTGATCACAATATTAAATCTGTATATTATAAGCCCATGTAACAGGTGGGTGACTGTTAAAAGACTCGTGTTTTTGATTGAATTGCCAGGGTAGGATACTCACGACCGACTCATTTTGGGGATTTTTAGTGTTGAACGCCAGCCAGTACCCTAGACTAATGCTCAAAAATCATGCTGTGGATTTAACTTCTCAGAGGATGTTGTATGCAGTGGATTTTTAAAAATCATGTTACAAGAAAAGGCAGGCCATCAAATTAGTTGTTTTGCCGATGCTCAACAACGACAACGGAGATTGTCAAATGAGCATTTCAAGATATTTGGCCACATGATAAAGCAGACCTTAAATGTTCCAAAAATGACTAAAACTAATTTTCGACAAAATTGAAGTTACAGTATTTTGCCTTTGCACGGCAGAGTTCATGAATGAATGAATGAATGAATGCCTTTTATTGTCATTGCACATACAACTAAATTAAATTGCACTTCTCTTGGTGGTGACACATAGCATGACTGGACAATATAGTAAAACATTAATTAAGATATAAAAAAGAGACCAAAGCAATATGAACACAGTCATATATTTTTAAATTAGTAAATAAATAATAAATATATTATGCATATATAAATAATGCATTTGATCTAGTAGTAGGCCATGTTTTAAGTCTGGGATTATGCACGGTGACTTCATCATTGCACCAACGTTAGCAAGTAGATTCCCTTTGTGGTTGATGTGGTAACCCTAAACCTGCTGCTGTTCTGCAACACCGCCCCCTACAGCCCTGGAGTCAGGGGTACCCTGCAGCCTGTTTGGGGCCATTTCTTCCTCCATGGGAATGGCCCGGCACACCTTCACCTATGATGAGGCCCTGGACGCACCAATGCACTCCCCACCCCCAGACGTGAGCTTTGGCTTTCTTTGGAAAGACCCAGTCATCCCACAAAGAAAGTTCAAGAGGATTGCAGAGGTGTGCGTGTGTGTGGATATTAAGCCTCGATGTGTGTTAATGCTGTGTGTAAAACAGTGACCTGTGTTGTCAGGAGGATGAAGGTTGGGCTTCCAGGGCTCAGCGAGGCCCGTTCGAGGCGAAACCCTCTGCTCAGCCTCCGTTCCCCGTGGTCAAGACCAAGGCCTCCTCTCTCGTGAACACGCTCATGATCAGTGAGTCGACACAGCAGACAACTAGCATCATATCACTGGGTGTTCAAATGTGTTTTTGTTTTTTAAACGTAGTTCTATGACTCCCTAACGCCCTCAGTGCAAACCCCTAATCGTCCATAGAGGTTGGTTCGTGTTTCAAATGAGTGGCAGAGCCTGTAATGTTGACTCGTGTGGTGTCCTGCAGGGCAGACCCAGGAGACCCTCCTGAGGTTTGAGCACAGGGCGGGCCTGACGGAGGCTGGCTACTCCCCCCACAAGGGCCTGTCTGCAGAGGAGACACACTTCCACCGCATGGCCGAGGGGCCCATGCATGTGAGTATAGCAGCTTGAAAACAGACATGGCCAGATCAACGCTTCCAGGGGGGTGTTCCATCAACGTCGATTAAGGAAAAGCGAGACTTATCTCGCCAAGTCTCACTTACTTTAGCGAGAGTTCCGTTCCATTAAGGTGGCTTATTTTAGTTCTAGCTACGTAACCAAGGTAACTTATACTTCGGAACTAGCCTGATCCGTGTCAGGCTAAAAGTCAAGCTAAACTAAAATGTGTTGCAAATAATTTCAAACAGGCGGAAACAGAATCTCAAAAGACATTTCCGTCGAGTAAATTCCTGCGCGCAAACCACTTTAGTCTGTGTTCGGAAACGTAAATTCAGACTTTTTGAAGTGCAGACATTAATGATTTAGCTACATGTTTACTTCATCTCCCAAAAATATATTAATTTAAATAAACAAGTAAAGAAATAATGTCACTTTTGTTTTCAAAAGCCATTGGTTAATTGACATAAAATAAGGATTTAGAAACTAAGCAGAGCGTCTTGACAAGTTACAATCAATTATGGCGTATCCGTTCTTTGACAACCCTGTGGTGGATGAAGGTGCTCAGATTATACAAAGAGCGTTTATCCCACCAGCCCCAAGGGTCTTCAGAGACAGAAGTAATGGTTCCCTGACCAGTATCTGTGGAAGAAGTATAGGTTCAGCAGGCCCAGCATAGTTTATCTAGATAAATGTAATTGTCATTCTTAAAAAAAACATAAATATATATATATGAAATAACACTTTAGCAACTCTTAAGGATGGCAATGAACACATAAGAGCAGCCTACCATCCTTTGTAAAAAGTAATAGAAAGAAGAGTAGACTATAATAGTAGAAAGGAGGGTAGTAGACTGCAGTCTATAGGTAGGCCTAGACTATGTAGTCTGCTGGAATCACACACAAGGAAGCAAACCCACTGTAGCCAAGCCTTGACACTGTTCAGTCTGTCTGCATCTGTCTATGTCTTTGCATGTGGGACATTCTTGAACGGGAAACTATGCCAGGAAATATGAAGGGTATACCTTGCTCCAAAGCAGTACCTGAATATTATCATCAGTTTTTCAGGTAATCTTGAAACACAAAGAATCAAGGAGGACTTTTTATTCAATTGTATAAAGTATTTTCATTGTTTAAAGTAGCCTATATGTTGACATTGAATGCCTGGTGCCCCCATGGTTGAAAGTGTTTCTAAAATGCCCAGTGGCAAAAATTAGACCAAGTGCCCTACTGTCTGCCATTCACATTGTGAAATATGCTTGAGTGCACAGGATGCCCCATGCAATAAATGACAGTGTGCCCTCTATAAATGTAAAAACATGTCTTTATGAGTTCCTTTATAGTATAGAAAATGTGATGCAGTACCCTATAAGGTGCCCTTACAATGGCCTAAATTGGACTGTTCCCATGCCCTTACTTCCAATGGAAAAAGGTGCTGTTATGAAGTGCCCTTTATGCTGCCCCTACATGACAGTGTCCCAAATGTTGCCCTTTCCAAAGAAGACAATTAGATTCTGTGCCCAACAGTCTCCCCTAATGTTCCCAGTAGGGCATGCTTTCCCAAAGTGAGGCTGTGACAACACTTGGCACAGCCACAGTCTGTCACTGTCCAAGCCCCCTCTGGATCTGTGGAGGCAGATTATGTTAATTGGAAATACTCTTAATATAATAATGATAGTCATGCTGAGCAATTTTAAATGACTGTTCTGCCAAACAAAGTGTGCAGTTTGTGTCACCTTCTGATCTAAAAAGTCAGTGCTGGATCTGTGCAATACTAGACATTTCAGTGAATCCCCATTTTAGTCATGGTTATCTTTCCCTTTTATCTTAAAGCTCAGCATTTAGCCTATCAGTTAATAAATGTGTGTGGCAAAGTTATTTTGAAGTAATTTTTGATTTTGTTCAAGATGTGAAGACAAAAACATTATTAGCCCACATCAAGTGCAATTAACCATGGCCTTCTTCAGTGTTTTGAATTTTATCCTACAATTTTCAATTGCTGCCACGTTCTTTTTTGGGCTATTATTCTCAGTCTCCTGTTGAGAATATCGACCATAGGCTAGCCTGTCAGAACGGTTTCAGACAGCTCATCAAATTACGCTAATTATCAGTAGGCCTAAATGCATATATATATATATGTTAAGTAGATTTGGTAAGTCTACAATTTACGCATTTTAACGGTCGTAATGGTTTGACAAGTTGTCTCCCTTGCCATGTTAATTGCGGGAACATTGCCCTTTTTGAGGACAAAAAAACTCAAAAACTCAATTTACGCTGCTAAAAACAACACACCTCTGCTGCTTTACGCTATACTTTTTGCGACATAACTCCTCTTTTCGACGATCGCCTGATCTGGGCTGCAAAGTCTAAGCTTATTGAGGTCTAGCTTGAATTAGCGTTGCCTGTTAGTGGAACGGAACGTTAGTGGAACGGCTTGAGGCTTAAGTCTAAGTTGACGTTTACCCAAGTGAGACTTATTCGTGTTAGCGCGACTTGCGTTAGCGACGTTGATGGAACACCCCCCAGGGTCATTACCCCCAGCCCCAAAACAACAACAGAAATATATGTTTGCTTTCATTATTGATTTGAATGTATTTGGGATGTTTTTGTGTGAGAAACACAGTCCTTAAGATTTCGATTTGCTGCTAATGAATTTAGGCTCAGAAGAATCATCTTTGTGCTTCAATAGCATTGACACTTTGGTAAACAAATTACGTAATACTGTGTTCTCTGTGGTTTGCTGTGAGCGTTGCCATGCAACGTCCTTGAATGAGTCGAGCCCCTATATTTTCCGGAATCGACCAATCAGAGAGCTCGTTACAAAGACAAGTTTTTGAGGCTATTTATCTGTTCGTACACTGTGTTCAGCTACGTATTATTCGTCTCTTTATCAAGAAAAATCTACTAAAATGGATAAAATGAGAGAGTGGGTCGGACTGGACAGCGAAAGAAACCATCTGTTGAAAAGGTATACTTTAATATGTTTGAGAGTTTGGTTAAAACGTAGACTAACATTTTTGTCCAGGCCCTTTTCCGCTTGGCTTCTTTAGTCCAGCGTACGTAGGCTAGCCAGACTAGCTTAGCTTCCTAGTGAATAGTAAGCTATGACCAGGCCTGGAGTATGTGATAACCCTCACATCATGGGTCAGTAGGTTGCCAATTTTGTTTATCTCTATCAGGACCAATAAATATGCATTAATAGTCTATTGGTGAATAATTATTGATTCAGGTTGCTAGCTTTCGGTTAGCGATGTGTTGTTACTACTACTAGTGCTAGCTCGCTAGCTTGCTAAGCTAACTGACTTCGGAACCTGCCAGCTCGACAACTCTCCCAGTCAGTGTTGTTGAATGTAGTTGGCAATGGCGCTGGATAGCTAATAGAACCGTTAATTATATACAGCTAACGTCAGCACTACATATACTGTAATATAATACATAGTCTGTCTATAATACAATATATCTCTTTAGTTATACGTAACTCGTAGTAAGTGTTTGAGACTCGACGCTAGCTTGTTCTAAACAGCGTCCTGGTTAGTTCTAGCCTAGCGTTACGTACATTTGAGTCTACATTTAGTCATTTAGCAGACGCTCTTACCCAGAGCGACTTGCAGTCTAACCACATCACCGGGTCCTTACAGAGAACCTAACATTAAACAGTAACCCAACCTTTCCGCTGGCCTGTCTCACCGTGTCTATCAGGTGAAATTCGTCAGCCAGTTATACTCTATATATGGATTCGACGGGAACAAGGCCATGTTTGCGTCAGGTTAAAACTGTAGAGGACACTTAAATAGAATTGAACGAGTGAACTCGTAACAGTAACGGTCTCCTGCATTGGAAGGTTGATTCTTCAGGATGTTGAAACGAACTCAGACAGAAGCACGGAGAGTGTAAATTCAAGTACAGGATAAGGGTATTATCCTCAAAAATTGAAGATGACCGCAGATAATGTTCTTCCAGAAATAGTAGTGACCAAAACAAACAGAAAGGTAGGCTTGTGATCATTTGATGGTCTGTTTGACTGTGCTCTGGCTTTTAGAATTGTGTTCGATTGTCTGAAGCTGTTGTGTTTTGTTAATGCATGGGCATATATTGCTTTTACAGTTTTATACAATCACTTTGACACCAATTTCAGAACCTTGATGTCCTTTTTCAAAACGCTAACACGGTTTTCAATTGCTTGGATACAATACACATTCACCTTAGATCATTTGTTCATTGAACTATAATCATCTGTTTAAAATGACACAACTTAACATCAAAGTATTACAATTTTAAAATGCAATTCACACATAACATCTGAAATGTCTGTCATTTCCTTACATTACAATGATCTAACAGTCAATTGATACTACTGCTCAAAATGATAAGTAACTGTTGCTTTACTCTTAATGCATAGTTTAATCGTAACTGACAAACAATATTCCAAGTTTAGAACATGAAAGTTTCAGTATAACAAGATCCATTGACTCCAATTACCATGAAACATGAACAATTTGAACTAAACCATCATGTTTTCAGATTTGAAAACCAGCAGCACATGTAGGTATGCAGGCCCTTGTAATTTCTTTGTCAATTTACAGCCTTGTACTTGCCCCCATACTCTCCCTTCCTCAACCCTATTGAGGAATTGTTCTTCACATGGAGGTGTGCGATAGGCACCCTCATGATCAAGTTACTCTTATCCAGGCCATGGATGAGGCATGCAATTACATCACGGCAGACCAGTGTCAGGCCAGGATTCGCCATGCCTGGAAATTCTTCTGTTTGTAAAATGAAAACATCTATTGCGATGTGGATGAAAACTTGTGGCCAAATCCACAAGACAGGGTTGATGGAAATGTAGGACAGTAATCAATACTTTGTTTTGCTTTGTTTGTTTGTTTTTTGAGCCAGATGAGGAACACTGCAGTACATGTTTTACATACTGTAGCATAGTTTTATTTTGTAGCTAATTCTGTTAGCTTTGATACAAAAAAAACTAAGAAATTTTGTAATTTGATTGTATTTCATCAATACATTTCTGATTTTGCTCAATGATTCCACTGTCTGTAGTATTCTCTCTTAGTCCATTTATGGTGATGTGGTATCTTATGAAACATATTTCACATATTTTGTAGTACAATATTTTATGATTGTACAAACAACTACATGGTGAAACTATGGGTGTCTTGTGTGTGGATGATCTAAGTGAATGTTCCTATGGTATTTCATGATAAATTCGTTATTTGAACAAATGATTCTGCATGCGCATGGTGTTTTTAGAGATATGAACATACAATGCTATGCTTTGAACATGTGACACTGTGTTACGAGTAGACTGTTTCATGTTTAGTATCTAGAGTTTTGAAAAAGAACATGTATACAGGTTCTGAAATTTGTGTCAAAGTGATTGTAAAAGCTGTGGAAAGTCATCATGTTTGACCACATTAGGTTGAACGTTACAGCATATTGCAGGTGTAACCTACGCATATGTGGTCTTACAACACAGGGTTTCCCGCAGCACTTTGCAGCTAAGGCGGCCACCTAAGCAACACACGCCTGCCACCTTAACTACGTTGTCGCTAATTTTTTTAATGAGCGACATCCGCCGTGTTACTCTGTCCTGTTTTCTCCCTTTCATTCCAAACCGTGACCAATGCCAGTCTCCCCTCTCTGCAGAACGCAACAACAACAACAAAGTGGTCCCGGTCTGACGGCAAACCCCACCCTACCACCTTAACTAACACAGGGACTAACAGGGGAGTCAGGTGGCTGAGCGGTTAGGGAAGCGGGCTAGTAATCTGAAGGTTGCCAGTTCGATTCCCGGCCGTGCAAAATTACGTTGTGTCCTTGGGCAAGGCACTTCATCCTACTTGCCTCAGGGGAATGTCCCTGTACTTACTGTAAGTCGCTCTGGATAAGAGCGTCTGATAAATGACTAAATGTAAATGTAAACACATTTTCTGTGGGAAACCACTGGCCTCTGCCATCAACCTCCCTGCCTGGCCTTTATCCCCCAAACATGCTAGCCTCTCTATCTCTCTGGCCCCATTTCTATGGTCAAGGGCTGCCAGACTGACGCATTTAAGAAAATGTTCTGAAAACATTTCTGGCCTTTGTTCTGTTTGATCACTGCTAGTCTGTCACAATCTTGTGTGTGTTGAAGGGCTGTGTGTTTTGGCTACCCACATTGTTTTTGGGGCTATCTTGTTGTTTATGATCATTGACCTATGCACCTTTTTCGCTCTTTTTTGTAAGTCGCTTTGGATAAAAGCGTCTGCTAAATGTAAATGTGTGTGTCAGTCTAATGCGGATTTTCTCTCTCTCTTTCAACAGAAGTTGAGAGTGCCCATTGGGGACAAGGAGGAAAGGCTTTCAACATCAGCTCAATCCACCCCTTCTGTCACCCCCTGTGTAACTCCCTCAGTCACCCCCTGTGTAACTCCCTCAGTCACCCCCTGTGTCAGCCCCTGCACCAGCCCCTACGCCTCTCCAGCACCCAACCGCAGGTGAGCAACAGATCCCACTCCCGGCAAAAAAAACGAACATCGCCTGGTACTGTTGTCTGTTGTAGTCTACAGGTTAACACCTAGATGATATGCGTGATAGTTTCCTTTAGACTAAGTATCTGCATGGATACACCTTCTTTACATAGTTGACAAACCTGCTTCTAAGGGTGTCATCTTGAGTGCCTCTGACATTGTTGGTGTTTTTGTCACGCTTGTCCCTCTGTGGTGCAGGAACTGGTTCAGCCTGAGCCCTGCACCCTTCCTTGTCACCCCAGAACTCACCAGTGCCAACCCAGCAGACATGGGAGGAAACGAGGGAGGACGAGGAGGAGCGGAGAGGTGGAGCTTGTTTGGAACACGGTCCTCCACCGACCCAGGCTCCGAGACCAACACAGGTGAGCAAGCAGCACAGGCATCTCTGGGGAGGACTTGTACCCTGGAGCCCAAGTATCACCATCACACCGCTCCTGTGGAAATGAACCATCCTGGGCATTCACAGAAGATCTGTTCTCTGAATGGTACAGCTGGTCTGAACATCTCTGTGTCCCCAGGCTTCTCACTGCAGTCCTACTTTGGCCTTCCCAAGTCCACCACCATGGACTCCATCAAGACCCAGGTCAGTCTCATGGTGGACGACCCGTCCAACTTCAACCCCCCCAAGATCGAGATCTCTGGCATCGACGCTCAGAGAGTCGCCCAGCGACCTCACAAACTCAAGCCTAGAGACATGAACGTTCTCACCCCATCTGGTTTCTGATAGGTGATCCTCCTTCCCTGTTCCCCCCCCCCCCTCTTTCCTCACACCACCTCACCCTTTTCCAGTAACAGATGCAGAGGCCTTGGGCTCTCTCTGAGATGCCTCAGATGCTCGTGTCTAGTGAGAATACCTCCCCATCCCTAAGTTAGGTCTGATTCATCCAGCCCCTGGAGCTTTTCTCCACACCAAGAATCAGCAGGTTCTGCTGGTCTGACAGGCTGATCCTGTTCCACAATGCAGCTTCAGAAATAGAGTAGAGTGTTCAGGTTCGAGTTCAAATCCCTTGAAACTGTCGTTGTGGATCACCTCCCCCATGTTCCTCTGACGTGGGAGACAGACATCCATGGTCTGACGTCTCACAGGGTTCCCCGCTTTGTAAAACTGCCACAGTTATGTAACCCACTGTCACTAGTACTGTATAGCACAGACAGACACACACAGACCAAGACAGACACACAGATACAAGCACAGCATAGCACCAACCATGTCAATCTAGTTACCACAATCTTGTATCTGGTGAAGTCTTACAGATTTTTCCAAGTGTGTTGTATTTCAGTTTGCTCCCAGCTTGTACTTTATTTGAAGGCAGTGTGGTCTTTGACTGTGGCTATGCTTGCTCTTCACTGGCTACTGATGACTCAGTTTAATATTATTTTATATTTAAGGGAGCATCTTAATAGTATTAGCTAGTAAGTAAATTGATGAGTGAGTGTCTTTTTGCTAATATGGAATGAATTGAGGTTTGTATTTCAAAAGCATTTGACTGATCTGCTTGAAATAATTTTGTGTAATGTGTTTTTTTTTTGTCATGTTGTGTTCCTATCTGATGCAAGAAATTGAGTCTTAAGTGGTCATTTGAGATGTTTTTATACTTTTTATTTGAGCTTTTTTGTTTTTGTGTTAAATGTTAATGAATTTTAGTAATGAATTGCTAAATGAATTCTGCTGGTCTCATTGACCTAATTTGTAAATAAACCTGACATTAACATGTCTTTCTTGTTTGACTGTTATTTTGGTCAAGCCTTCTGGGCTGTTATTCAATGTTACTGATGCCAGCTAAGATGATTACCGCCTGTCATTAAAACGTTATCACCGCCCACGTCGTAAAAACTCTTGACTTGCAATAAGGCCTGTGGGGGAAGAGGTGAAAGGTCAACCTGTTCTGTCATCTTACGGCCAGCAGATGGTGAACGATGAAACAACACGGGTCACGCGTAGGCTACGCGAAGGCTACACCTGGACAGTGAGTCAATTTGTTAAAATTATAACTTGACCGATAAAAGAATGTGTACGCGAAGGAAGTGTTTGCCAGATCCGGTTAACTTGGTATTGTGCGTACGCGAACGAGCTCCATGTCCACATCCCTTAGTCTCATAATTTAGCCTTACGTCTCAATGTTGTTTAAACAACCATACCTTATTAGTCTGGTTTCTAACTCGTGTCGATGAACCCTTTCTAAACAATGACTCATTCATGTCAACTATTTTTTACTACACGCCTAAAAATTGGGGTTTGGACATAACGAGTCAGCGGAGTGAATTGTTTGGTGGCATTAATAGTTGTGTCTAACAGGAACATGGCCAAGTGCAATTTAAAGTTTAAAGGGCGTAGTGTCTGACCACCCAAAGGAACACAATTTCTTTGAAACTTCAAAAACAGATTGAGTCCTAGGGCTAATCGGGGTTTGTCATCAGTGGCTTTACATATTAATAAATAGCCATTGTAGACCAAGAGAACGGTCTATATTTATTCATTTTCTTTCATCCTCTTTCGTCAACTGTCGACATATTACGCAACACATTGCATATGGGGTTTAAACTGTGCACAGTTACGTAGATTGACTCAAAGTCGATTTTTATACATCTAAATATATATGTTGGTTTGGTTTGTATATTTTCTAGGTAGGCCTAGGCATACAATTTGATATTGGAATTTGTTTGTATTTAGCTATCAGACAAAAATAAGTATGTTACTTAATCATAATAAGCATCAAGTACATCTTTAGAATGTATCAGATTGATCAATATAAATCTTTCCAGGAGATGCAGTGGCGCCTTAATGCACGGGCTTACCTGGGCTTAAGCTCGGGGCCTCGACCAATCAGGGGCCTCTTAACCCTCGTGCTGCCTTCGGGTCACATGACCCAAAGGTTCATAACGAACCATCGTTGTGTTTACCCAATTTTACCCAATACAAAAACAAATTAAAATAATTTTCTTTTAACCTTTGCAATGTGGGGGGTCTGAGACAGCCTAGCTGTTAAAAGAAAATGCTTCACTTTGTCTTTGTATGCGGTAAATTTGTCGCAATACGACGGTGGGTCACAATGACTGATGGGTCAGAATGACCCGAAGATAACACAAGGGTTAATAATAATACAAAATAATAATGATGATAAACGTCCGTATTCGCGGTGTCATTATGCTCTACAGTGGCATCTGGTGGTGGATATGGAGGTGGAGGGAGGCCCCCCCCTCCCCCTTATCTAAACAAAATGTAACAAAAACTAGAGGTACAATTTCTGTGGAAATTGTAGGGTGTGTTTGCTTGCGTCGGTTGCAGATGGGTCCATTTAATATGAAACAAGCTGAACCCCCTTTGAGACAAGCTATTCTAACAACATTGTCACCGGCAGTATTTTTCAGATGGAATCGCGATTCAAACAGCACCATCTGCTAACTGAAAATATTCCCCCAAACGCGACTTTTTGGTCTCAGTCTAGAGCCCTGCGTGGAAAAGCTGAATTGTGCTACGAGCAAGCTAGCCTACCTGCTGTTGCTAGCCAAACTACACCAAGGGGATTGTTTGAATGCGCCGGACATTAAAAACGTTTCTTTTGACATAAAGTTTAGGCTGTTGCATTGAAGACAGCGACGCACCACACAAGCTTGAGTTTAAATACATTATTTAATGTGACATTACTTACTGTACATGCAAGTCTTGAATTGCTTAAATGTATAATGCTGCTAGTACACCATGGCACGATACAATATTTGCTGTGCAACAGCAATGCATGTTGTATCCATGCGTCGTTGCTAACGTGTGCTGACATTGACATTGACACAAGGCACTTTTTGCCACAAAAACTGAATTTCAGCCTAAACCGTGCAACGGAACGTAAATAAAAATACAAGCAACTCTTGACACCGACGTTGTCTATGTAGTCCAAATATTGACGGATCCTTAGGGGGGCAAAAAGAAATTGATTATGCGATTAGCGGGCGGGGGGGCCTCAAAAAAAAAAAAAAAAAGTCCATAGCCCAGGGGCCTCAAGTGCTATTAAGACGCCCCTGATGAGGTGCACGTAGAGCTCTCCGAGGGGTTCGGAGAGGGCGTTCCACATCGGAGAGGGCGTTCCCTGTGTCAGTCTCCGTGAAAACGGAGTTGTATAATTCGGCTCCACCACCAGCTTGATGACACATCAGCACGAGTGTACAGTAGCTGCGTGGAAGTGGAAGGCTACCTGGGGAATCACCCAGCTGTGCCTGACTTCCTGGTTCACAAGAAAACAGGAATGTCCCTCATAATGAAGGTAATTCTATTCCCATGAATAGAGGAAAAGATTCCTTGTGCATGCGTTCGTGTTTTATCACCATCATATATTCAACAGAATATATACATACATACAGTTCAAGGGTAATGATAGGTCTGTGAGCCTAGTTTTAATCCTCATACAAAAGGAATGAAGAACTAAACAGGTTATGAGAATTACTAGTGATGCAGGAATGAGGAAAATGTCATGGCGTATTACCAAGCTGTTATTCTCCTCTCCCCCTGGTTGGTCCTGCTGTGGTTCCTGGACCTGATCGTGGCCCTGGTCCTAGTTTCGTTCTACTTTAGTCCACTCCTCTTCTAAATAACAGACCAGAAACTCTCCTTGTACAGAGTCCAGGACAGTACACATCCGGACCGGGAACTAAAATATTTCCTCTCTTGTCACCTTTGACCTCTCAGGTTGCTGTGACAGCATGCCAGGGTAATGACAGGGCTGTAGCTGTGGTTACAGGTGGTGTTGAAGGATAGATGCGTGCTGACATGCAGATTCGGAGGTTCAACCAAAGGAGTCTGAGGAATAAAGGCCAAAAAGACTCTCTCTCTCTCTCTCTCTCTCTCTCTCTCTCTCTCTCTCTCTCTCTCTCTCTCTCTCTCTGTCTCTCTCTCTCTCTCTCTCTTTCTTTCTCTCATTCTCTCATATCACTGGCCAGGTTACCATGGTAACTAAAGGGATGTCACAGTCCTGAACTATCCAGGGCTGCGTTTCCTGATAACGATGGATCGTAGCAACGATCGAGCAAAATAACGAACCCATCGATATTTCTTACGTGCGTTTCCCAAACATGCTCGTAAGGAGTAGGCTAGGCTTATCTATGCGCTACGAATTTTCAAGAGACACTTTAGCTACGGTGTCTTTGGGAACGGCCCGTAAAACTAAGATTCGTCACACGATGGACAGTAACTATAAAAAAAGGAAGTGGTTCTTCCTGTGGCATGCATTGTTAGATTTTTCCAAAGTCTAAACAGCTGTAATTCAGTGATATTTTGACATATCTAGGAGAATTTGCACATGGTACTTCAGAATGATGAATGAAGCCAATAAGGTTTGAAAAACCATCAGTCAAAATTATATTTTATTTTTTGACACAAAGATATTGTGGCAATGTGGGACATTTACATAAATACACCCCTTTCAGCCATGTTGAAATTTGATTAATTTCCCCCAAGTAAAGTTTTGAAAGACATAAATTCTACACATCTGTACAAAATGTCAATACAATTGGATCTTTGGTTTAAGAGGAGATCAATTTTGAAGGTTTTCGCAAAATGTCGCTGTACAGGAAAATCCATCATGGCGGACCTTATGGGTCCTTGAGGCTTTTTTGTTCCCCATGAGAAATAAGGCATGTATACCAATTTTCAGTCATTTTAAAGTAATGGGGCGCTGGGGAAATCACGTAGACTTTGGGCGTGGCTTATAGCGCCACCTATAGGCATACGTGGGCCATTAGCGGTCTGGTGGTACCCACTGGCCTGTAGTATCAATGTGCCAAATTAGAAAATTTGTGACCAATAACATTTTGAGTTATTGTGGCGCAAGGAGAAGAAGATTAATAATTATAATAACAAAACTAACAAAACCAATAGGTTCCTCCGGTAACAAGACAAAAAAAGAAGAAGACAAGAACCATGAAAAGAAAAGTGAGCAGAGACCACGGGAGTACAGAGGGAGGAGTATATATGACGTAGTCCCTGCTCTCCTTCCATCATGATGTGCTGCAGTTCCCAGAAGTGACATTGAGCTCATTCACAGCTGGCCCCCACCACCAAGACACACGAGCTGACACACTCTTCCTCAACTTACGCACGCCTTTCCCGGTCTGTGAGGCAGAGAGGCAGTTAGAATGTGTACTTGGTTCCTGGTACAGGAGGTGACAGGGAGGAGCAACATGTAAACCTCATAAACAAAATGATTATGTAGATATGAAAGCAGATATGAACATGCATGTAGTGTGTTGTCTGCCACCACACTACATGCATGGTGCCAGGCACACCTGAGCTTGATCCAGGATCAAGTGTCCTGGCTCATCTTGATGAGCTGACACGTTTTTACATTTAGTCATTTAGCAGACGCTCTTATCCAGAGCGACTTACAGTAAGTACAGGGACATTCCCCCGAGGCAAGTAGGGTGAAGTGCCTTGCCCAAGGACACAACATCAGTTGGCATGACCGGGAATCAAGGTGGCAACCTTCGGATTACTAGCCCGATTCCCTCACCGCTCAGCCACCTGACTCCCTGGTTTTTATTGGCCTCTCCCTTCTATTCAGTCAATGAGGGGGCCGAGATAAGACTATAAAATGCTAGGTAGCTGCCATGTCTAGTGGGTGAGAGGTTGAGATCCTCATTTAGGTGACATACAGCTTTGTCTGACAGCAGAGACGACATATACCTTCAGGACAACAACATACCTCAAACATACCCGTGTGTGTTAGCAAGAGAACCGTGCGTTAAGGAGAGAAATGTCAATTGGGTGGAATACCTGTGTTGGAGAGACATTTGTTGGAGAGACGTGTGTTGGGGTCAGGCCTGTGTGTCGGAGAGACGCGTGTCTCTGACTTCATAGCCACATCTGTGTCTGATTGAAACCCTGGCTAGCCTGGAGGTGGCCCCATCACTCACTGGGGGAATGAGGGAGCTGGGGGGAGTGTGTGTGATTGTGTGTGTGTGTGTTGGTGTGTATATCTGTGAGTGCGTAAGACTAGGACACACTCTACCTGATGAAGCTGAGTTGTAACAATCCATGGGGAAGAGTTCATTTCAGAGGGAGAGGAGTCCAGGAAATGTTTATGTCCCAAAAGCCAGTTTGATAAAGTACCATAACGAAACCACTGTCTATCTACATAGAGTTTTAATCTAGGGTGTAACCTGCCCTTTGCCACTCACCGACAGACAGGAGCCTGCTTTACATTATATGGGTAGTAGTAATAGATCTCCTTCCTATAAATAATCTTTATATCTCAACGGCGAACGTATATTATCACTCTTTAACAGACAAGAAAGGGGATCAGAGTTCATGTTCAAGTTTTATGGGCACGAATGCACGCACACACACACGCAAACACATACTCCTTGTCTCATTGGACACTCCGAAGAAGTCCCCTTCATTTTATATCATCATAGCGATTAAGGAAGCTTTGATCTCTGGGTTGGATCTGATTGGATAAAGAGGAACTGTGAGCACCTCATTAGTACTTTGGTAATCCTCAGGAAGGGACCCCCTCCCACCTTACCCAACACACACACACACACACACAGACAGGCTACCCTGAGGCATGGGACCTCGCTAGATTCAGATCCAAAGATTTCACTGAGAGAGATGTGATCAAGTCAGACATGACACACTCAAAATATACTCTAATTTTTCAACTCCAACTCTCGTTGTCTCTCTCCCCATCTCTCATGTCTCTCGCACATGTGACCCCCAGCTTTAATCTCTGTCTCTGTCTCTCTCTGTCTCTCTCTGTCTCTCTCTGTCTCTCTCTCTGTCTCTCTCTCAATTCAATTCAATTTCAATTCAATTGGCTTTATTAGCATTAAGGAACAAATGTTCATATTGCCAAAGCAACGGTGGAGCCACAGAAACAGTATTCATATCATTACTATGGACATCGGTATACTATTACAACTATTACTATAACAACCAAACATGGCAAATTCAGTTGAAAGATTAAAGGATTAAAGGACTCTCTCTCTCTTTTCTCTCTCTCTCTCTCTCTCTCTCTCTCTCTCTCTCTCTCTCTCTGTCTGTCTGTCTGTCTGTCTGTCTGTCTGTCTGTCTGTCTCTCTGTCTCTCTCTCTTTCCCCCCAACTCTCTCTCTCTCTCCCCGCCTCTCTCTCTCCCCCGTCTCGGCACAACTGGGAAAAATACATCCGTGTATTTGGGGAGTATTTGATTCAACTAACCTTTGGCATTTTTGAGGAATTTATCCTTGGGGTTTATTGTACTGCTTCAAATTAAAACCAAATACCTCCCGAGCCTGTTTCTCACCTGTAGTCCTGTACCCTACTGGTGAAGGTTGGCTACTAACGGTGTTTGGTGTTCCGAGAATGCAAGGACTGTCAATGCTATAGGCTATCGGTAGAGTTGGGTTTGATTCCATGTTTTTATTTTACTTTCACTTGTTGTACAAATTACTGGTTGACCTGCTGTTTAACTTTGCGTAAAATTAGTCGGAATTCAGGGAGTGCCTGTCTCCGGACAAGGTGTCACTGGTTGCCTGGAGACGGAGGTGGAGCCGTCTCTTGCGGAAATTGACTTAATATAAAATGGTAGAAGTGAGCTGGTTTACACATTTACGCTTGGATGTTAGCACAAGAACTACTGTGAAACCTCACAACCTCAGAACCGTATCCAGCAACGAAAACATAACCACAAAGATGTGCGGTAAGGACCGCACAAGTCTTTTTTAGAGCATCAGGGTCATGTCATAGCTAGGAAATTATGCACGAGAATGTGGGACAGTTGGAGGTAGATTATTTCTGAAACAAATCTAATTAATACATGATAACATATTGTTTTATTACGTTTGTTTGAATTCATCAGTGCCAATCTCTAATGTTTAAAGCAGAAAAATACTGGCTTGTGCGCAATTTACATCTCTACTTAACAATGTAAATAATCTTACTGGGACTTCTAACAGACTTGGTGTAATCAGAAGGTCAAATTTATATTAAACTGCAGGGGTTTTCATTCATGTATCCTACTCTTATCACGAGTTCAGGAAGCTTCTGCGCAGTGTGGACGGCTACGTGTCAGAGTGGCTGTAGGACAGGTTTGACAACATTAATATTGTCAGAATATTAATGTGATAAGCGTAAATACCAAACATATATTGAATATGAGTGTGTTTTCAAATCCACTGTCGTTTAAAGGATGAACATGTGAAGATAATAGACTGAGGCCAAATGTTCTCATCTTATGTTCTCAGCGTTATTATATTGAGTGTTTTAATGCCCTATCGCAAGCAATATAACTTTTCTTACGGCATTCCATCTGCCTTGCACAGGCAGACTTTGCTGCTCAGAGTAAATATTTTACAGTATGTCCGGTCGGTGGTTATCAAATCTCCGCCGGTGCGCCCCGCGACAGTTTGCCAGCCGCTCTAACACTGCGCGCTGTGTTCCACTCAATGGCCACCTGTGTTGCTTTGGAAGCCTCGCGAACCTGGAACTTTCCTTTACTAGACATATAACTGCCCCAGGTTCTGCACCGCGAAGTAAACTTGTTGTTAGTTTCTACTCCAGAAGAAGACTACGTTAAGAGTTTCTTTAAGATTCCCATGATGTTTGTTTTGTGCTGTACAGGCTGTTACTGATAGTCAAATTTATGGCCTGTATGGCCCTCTGATTAGATTAGATATAGGTGGAGTTATACGAGAAAAGAAGCGTCTTTTCTTAAGTGTAAATATAATTACATGTTCCTTTCTTGTCAACTACCTACCCCGAGGCAATTAGGGTGAAGTGCCTTGCCCAAGGACACAACGTCAATTTGCACAGCCGGGAATCTAACCAGCAACCTTCAAATTAATAGCCTGATTGCCTAACCGCTCAGCCATCTGATGTAGATTCTGATCTCAGCACAACCCGGAGCAGTAGGTAAAGGAGGCTAAGATGAAGAGAGAGCTAATCTCCCCCCTCTCCCTCCCTCCTCCACTACCTCTCGCTCCCTGTCCCTGTCCCTGTCCCTTCTCTCTCTCTCTCTCTCTCTCTCTCTCATCTCTCTCTCTCTCTCTCTCTCTCTCTCTCTCTCTCTCTCTCTCTCTCTCTCTCTCTCTCTCTCTCTCTCTCTCTCTCTCTCTCCCAACCCCTCCCCCTCCTAACAGGGATCTTTGCCTACCTGAATTACCAAGTGCCTCACACCAGAAAGGAGATATTTGAGACGCTGGTGAAGGGACTGCAGAGACTGGAGTACAGAGGGTACGATTCAGCAGGTAGGATACAGATACACACACGCACCACCAGTACACACACACACCTGTACACACACACGCACCAGTACACACACACAAGCACACACTATTTGAATATCGTACTATTCCAAGGTAGGCTTCTTTTGTTGGTTCGTAGACTCCAGTGGCTCCGTAGAGATGTAGCATAGCGATGGGTATACAGTCCACCTGGCGAACAGCACAGCAACACACCCTTGCCTCAGTACAGTCATAGAACTCTCTGTCACACACACACACACACATACATGCACACACACCTCTATGTTTGTTCTCTCCGGCCAGCAGGATACATTCACAACTCTAAGAGCTCCTTTCATAGGTGGAAAAACCCCATACGTTGCTCAACACACACACCCTCGTGTTCACACACACACACACACCCTCGTGTTCACACACACACACCCTCGTGTTCACACACACACACACACACACACCCTTGTGTTCACACACACACACATGTCGCCACACACCCTCATAACTTGAACTGTGTGTGTGCAGTTTTTTTCAAATGTGCTGTGATCCTCCTCCGTATGGCTGCCATGGCTACTGCTGTTAACGCTGAGAATATTCCTAACCAGTCAGCCAATAAGAATGCCTCAACAGTCACTAACTATCCAGTCAATCACAAAGGACAATAACCAGTCAGTCAATAAGGACATTCCTAACCAGGTGTGTTTGTTGTTCAGGCATAGCAGTGGATGGCTCCAAGAAGACAGAAACAGTCAGCAACAGCATCTGTCTGATCAAGAAGAAGGGCAAGGTCAAGGCTCTGGATGAAGAACTCCACAGTAGGTCTCAGGCTGGCTGACTGGCTAAATTAATGAATGACTGGCCAGCTAAATGCCTGACTGTTTAGGTGACTGACTAACTGTCTCACTGGCTGACTTACTGTTCATGTTACTGATTAGTTCTTGGTGTGTTACAGTTGTGGTGGTCAGTGTGTGTTGTGTTAGTGATATGTGTGCGTGTTGTGTTAGTGATCAGTGTGTGTGTGTGTTCTGTTCAGAAAAAGACTCTATGGATCTGGAGGAGGAGCTGGACACACACTTTGGGATCGCACACACACGCTGGGCCACACACGGGGAGCCGAGCGCACTCAACAGCCACCCTCACCGCTCCGACAACAACAATGGTAAGAAACACACACATGCCCCCCTACACACTATACACATCTTTCTGCCCCCCCCCCCCCCCCCCCCCCCGCGCCGCTATGAGTGTGCTCCTAATAGGTTGGATTGTGAAACTTTATGATAATTTCTATCTTTCTCTTTCTTTCCTCTCTATCATCCTCTTTTCTGTCACTCTGTCAAGAGTTTGTTGTCATCCATAACGGCATCATCACCAACTACAAAGAGCTGAAGAAGTACCTGGTAAGCTCCGCCTACGACTGTTCCATCTATCCCACTCTCTATCCCACTCTCTATAACACTCTCTATCCCACTCTCTATAACACTCTCTATAACACTCTCTATCCCACTCTCTATAACACTCTCTATAACACTCTCTATCCACTCTCTATAACACTCTCTATCCCACTCTCTATAACACTCTCTATAACACTCTCTATAACACTCTCTATCCCACTCTCTATCCCACTCTCTATAACACTCTCTATCCCACTCTCTATAACACTCTCTATAACACTCTCTATAACACTCTCTATCCCACTCTCTATAACACTCTCTATCCCACTCTCTATAACACTCTCTATAACACTCTCTATAACACTCTCTATCCCACTCTCTATAACACTCTCTATAACACTCTCTATAACACTCTCTATAACACTCTCTATCCCACTCTCTATAACACTCTCTATAACACTCTCTATAACACTCTCTATAACACTCTCTATAACACTCTCTATAACACTCTCTATAACACTCTCTATAACACTCTCTATAACACTCTCTATAACACGCATCATAGTGCAGTCCACATGACTCTCCCTCTGTCCTCCACCAGAGCATGAAGGAGTTGCTTAATCATATTTGTATAAAATTCTGCTGTTATTTCACCTGTTCTGGCAATTCTGCTCATGTACTAGAGTAGGAGATGTAACCCACCAAACAGGCATCATAGAATGCGCTGGATGGGGAATGTTGCCTCACCACAAAACCTACTGACGTAGTTTGTTCAGTATAATAGAGGGACATGTCTCAAATACTTTTCAGATAAACGTGGTGTGTGGCTGAGTTATGTGATTTATTACATTTACATTTAGCAGACGCTCTTATCCAGAGCGACTTACAGTAAGTACAGGGACATTCCCCCGAGGCAAGTAGGGTGAAGTGCCTTGCCCAAGGACACAACGTCAGTTGGCATGACCGGGAATCGAACTGGCAACCTTCGGATTACTAGCTGATTCCCTCACCGCTCAGCCACCTGATTTATGAACATGTTTCTGCTTCCTTCCTGTCCAGAACTCTAAGGGGTATGAGTTTGAGTCAGAGACAGATACCGAAGTGATCCCCAAGCTGATCAAGTACATCTACGACAACAGAGAGAAGGACCATGTCTCCTTTTCTACACTGGTAGAGAGGGTCATCCAACAGCTGGTGAGTATGACACGCACACACGCATACACACACACGCACACACACACCCCTTTTATGATGTCACTTAAATTCCATCCATTAAAAAGTATCCTCCGTCATCCTGGCACACTCCCTAACATCGCTGGTGACATCATGATTCATTACAGTCTGTCTGGTAGAAAACAGACTCGCTCAATCTCTCACACTTTCCTAGTTATCCATAAGAGGTTTTAAACCAGAAAGTCAGGAAAAGTTAGAATGGTGAAGACATGAAAAGGTGGACGGAATACTACAGTAGCCTACTGTAGACAAAATGTTCAGACACATTGGCTTTATGCAGACGACAGCAGTGAAACGTATTTCCGGAAAGAAACAGGCCGGTCTAGAACTTCCGGTGAAGTTAAAGACGAAACTTTTAAAAACCAGAACAGGTTGAGTTAAACCTCAGCTATTGCTCTCTAAACCCTACACTCAGATCGCTTTTTTTCAGCAACCGATAACAGGTGAACACTAGCGAGCCTAGATTATTTTAAGTTACTGCTCAAATCCGTTTGATAGAGCTAACTAGATAGCTAGGCTACCTACTTTTACTGTGCTGTGAGTTAGATAAACTTTACCTTCATAATTGTCGATGTAGCTTGAAATATACAATTTGAACCACTTTTGCAAATTGCTTGAAGGAAGACAGCAACATAGAACCCTATGTTGATTCTCATTTTGGAAAGATCACCCAAACTCCTTGTAAAAAACTCCAAGAGAACTAACATAACTTCTAGCTACGGGAAGTTGTTGACCTTGCTTTGCAATATGCGGAAGTACATTTGTTGGATCATAGCGTTTGTGTTGTGCTGTTTGAGGGTAGGCTATTAAATGGCTATCTAAAAGAAAAGAAACATGTTCGGTAGCTGTTCTATAAAACCGTAAATCAGCATTATTAATTTACATAGGTTATTGTCCGTCAATAAAAGGCTTGTGTAAACTCCGGTTACAGTTAAGTTTTCCGAGAAAATCAGTTTGTCTTCCTTGTGTTTAACTAGGAAGGGGCCTTTGCACTGGTGTTCAAGAGTCGTTTTACCCAGGAGAGGCAGTGGCTACCAGGTATGGATCTGTGGATCACACTCTCACTATGTCTTTCACACACACATATACTTTGCAAACACGCACATATTCACGTCAGCACACACATACTCTCACCCTTCCCACTCAACGTGTTCAACATTCACACGAGCACTTCGTGTTCAACTTTCACTCTCCTTTGAAGGAGGGATAAAGGGAGAGCCAGATGGATCTCTCTCTCTCTCTCTTTTCTCTCTCCTCTCCTCTCCTCTCCTGTCCTCTCCTCTCTCTCTCTCTCTCTCTCTCTCTCTCTCTCTCTCTCTCTCTCTCTCTATCTCTCTCTCTATCTCTCTCTCTCTCTCTCTCTCTCTCTCTCTCTCTCTCCTCTCTCTCTGTCTCTCTCTGTCTCTCTGGGTAAACAATGTGTGCTGGAGAGTGACCACATATTCCAGTCTGTAACACCCTCCACGCCCTCTAAAATAATCACTGTCTGACGTGACCGTGCTTAACAGACTGGGAAAGGATGGGGCAGGGGGGGGGGGGGGAGTGGTGGGGTGGGTCAAAGGCTAAAAGTCTTGTATGTTTTCAATGAAGAATGGGCCTTATTGCCAGGGTTTCATTTGGTAATGTGAACCATTGACATGTGTTTGTAAGGAAGTGTGTTCAGGGTACAGTAGGATTGCATGAAGCTATGAGCAGAATCCTGACTGATGCATGAAGGGTCTCTAGGGTGTGCTGTATGTGTGTGCTGTGTGTGTGTGTGTG
>NC_085030.1:13859336-13889336 GCF_963692335.1 Osmerus eperlanus
AATCTCAAACAGAAATCTCTTTATTTTATCCCTCCCTTCTCTCTTCCTCTCTATCCGTCTCTCTCCCCGTCTCTCTCCCCCTCTTTCTCTCTCTCTCTCTCTCTCTCTCTCTCTCTCTCTCTCTCTCTCTCTCTCTCTCTCTCTCTCTCTCTCTCTCTCTCTCATCTCTCTCTCTCTCTCTCTCTCTCTCTCTCTCTCTCTCTCTCTCTCTCTCAGGAGAGGAAGTCCTCTTCTAATTGGTGTTCGGAGCGAGTTTGAACAGTCAACAGAACCATCCCCATCCAGTACAACAATGGTGAGATGCTCTTCTCCCCTTTGATCTCCTCTCTACACGTTTTCCATTTTATCTGACATTATTATTTTTTCGCGCTAAAGCTCTCACATTCCTCTGTCAATACTGCACACACCCTTACACACACCCCCCCCCCCCCCCCCCCCCACACACACACCAGACTGGGTTACACAGTGCTCGCTAACAAATCTGGTGTGGATCTGTAATAAGAAGCTGAAAGCTGTGCCAGAGTTGTGTAATCCTCTGGGTTGGGCCAGCCCTGTCAGTCCAGCACTCTGTCTGCAGTAATGAGAAGACCATGTCTGTTCACATTCAACCTTCACCATCCGTCTGACTGACTAAATAAGTCATTACTAATCCTTACCAACTAACTCGCTAGATAAAGGAAACATTTTTGATTATGTGATGTGACACGAAACTAACTAACCAACTAACTAAACTTACTAACGAATAACCCATCAGTACACTGCCACCTGTGTGTGATAACATGTGGTCTTCCTCTCCCTGTGTGTGTGTGTAGTTCCTTTCCATTCAGTGCTGAAAGGGTTCCCCCTCAAGAGGGGGACCCCCTCCCCTCCAGAGGGTCAAGGGTCAACCCTTCCTAGAGGTGTGCGTCAGTCTGCCGGGGGGGTCAAATCTTGTCTTGGGGGGGGGGGGGGGGATGCATGCTTTATCTGCTAAATCTAGCATGAATCACACCAATCAGCTCTCACGATTATGATTACCGGCGAATGAACTGTGATTCTTATTAATTAGCAGTGTAGTGTCCCGCCCCTGTTGCCGTGAGCACCAGCAGTCAGCGCAACGCTCTTCTGCGTTCTGCAGGAGAACGTTCTCTGGGAGATAATAAAGTGTGAGGAGACTGTCTTCTTATCACAGTTAGTGGGCGTGCTCCTCTGCAGAGCAGATCAAATGTCCAAGGACTCTGGAGCGGGGGGGTGGGGGGGGTCATGCCATTTTCTCAAATTGAGAAATGCCGATTCCGTCCGATTCCAATCCGATGTGTGAAGAATGATGATCTTTCGATCAGTGTGATCTTCTTACCTGACGTCCTCCTCCTCCAACACGTCCTCTCGTCTCCGCGGGAGCACTGCCCGAGAATGTTCCGGTGAAGCCCCCGCACTTCTTGACCGTGTCGGCCCGTGAGTCCGTGGGTGACTTGGTGCCGTTCTGACCCCTCACCCCTGACCTTTGCCTCCCTGCAGGTGTGATCCAGGACAGTGTCCAGGGCAAGAACGGCCACAACCGCCCAGACCCCTCGTGTGCTCTGACCTCCGTTGGAGACAGCAAGGCTGTGGAGTACTACTTTGCCTCTGACGCCAGGTGTGTGTGCTTGTGTGTGTGTGCCTGTGTGTGTATTAGATCAGGAGTCAGGTGGCTGAGCGGTTAGGGAATCGGGCTAGTAATCTGAAGGTTGCCAGTTCGATTCCCAGCCGTGTCAAATGACGTTGTGTCCTTGGGCAAGGCACTTCACCCTACTTGCCTTGGGGGGAATGTCCCTGTACTTACTGTAAGTCGCTCTGGATAAGAGCGTCTGCTAAATGACTAAATGTAAATGTAGATCAATCTTTATCGAGTCGTGGACAGAGTCGATGAAGTCAAGGAAGTAAAGATAACGATAATAATATTTACGTATGAGATTGGTTTTGCCTAGAGTTCATTTAGGTGATTCCCCTTTGTGTGTGCCTGTGTGTGTGTGTGCTTGTGTGTGTGTGCTTGTGTGTGTGTGCTTGTGTGTGTGAGAGAGAGAGAATCTGAGAGGGTCCGTGTTTGTTTTCGTGTGAGTGTGTGTATGTGTGTCCTAATATGATGCCCTTCACCTCCCTTCACCTCCACCACAGTGCCATCATCGAGCACACCAACAAGGTTCTGTACCTGGAGGATGATGACATAGCGGCGGTGATCAAGGGAAAGCTGTCTCTGCACAGGATGAGTCGTCTGGCGGGGGAAAACTCCGTCAGGGCTATCCAGACCCTGCAGATTGAGCTGCAGCAGATCATGAAAGGTCAGAAGGGGTCATCTTTCGGAAATGTTTGGGTTTCCTAGTAATATGGTGTTGTGTACATCCAGACTATCTGAGTCAATCTAAGGGTCCTTAATATCTACAGCTGAAGGTGTTTTGGTATAGTATAATTCTTCGGTGGGAAACTTCTCGTCGAAGTTGCAGTGATACTCGGCCACAATCTCCCTCTGCTGGTCAGAGTGAGTAAGTACACAGTGAGACCGACTCCTCACACCTCGGGGTCTGTCTGTCTCCACTTAGGCTCCTTCGAGGCCTTCATGCAGAAGGAGATCTTCGAGCAGCCTGAGTCTGTCTTCAACACCATGAGAGGGCGGATCTGTTTCGACACCAACACAGGTACAGACGTGGCGATCAGGGCGCGTGACGCGTCACATCCTGTTCGGGAGCAGCTCCAGGATCCTGGCAAAGTCTTGATAAATATTAACATAGCAGCCACCATGTTGACTGTAAGGAGAATATGATTGTTTACCTAATGAATGTGGACATCATACTGTTGAACACACACACACACTAAGATTGTGTTCTCTGTTCTCAGTGATCCTGGGGGGGCTGAAGGACCACATGAAGGAGATCAAACGCTGCCGGCGACTCATCTTGATTGGCTGTGGCACTAGCTTTCACGCCGCTGTGGCGGTGAGTTGACCAATCAGGATTAAGGATGATGATGATGTTGATTGGGAGGCAGAAGAGAAAGAGAAAAGAAAGGGAGTAGGGGAAGAGGGATGATGATGATGATGATGATGATGAAGATGAAGATGAAGATGATGATGATGATGATGATGATGATGATGATGATGATGATGATGATGATGCTGATGAAGATGATGATGATGATGATGAAGATGATGAAGAAGAAGATGAAGATGATGATAAAGATGATGATAAAGATGATGATGATAAGAATGATTATGATGACGGTGATGATTATGATGATGATGATGATGATTATGATGATGGTGGTGGTGATGATGATGATGATTATGATGATGATGATGGTGGTGGTGATGGTAATGATGTTGATGGTGGTGATGAAGATGTCCCCTTCGCCTCACTCTTCCAGACCAGGCAGATCCTGGAGGAGCTGACTGAACTTCCTGTGATGGTCGAGCTGGCCAGCGACTTCCTGGACAGGAACACCCCCGTCTTCAGGGACGACGTCTGCTTCTTCATCAGCCAATCAGGTAACGTCTGCACACAGACAGGAAGCGGTGTAGAACTATTACATGAAAAACAGAAGTGGTCAATTCAGCATTTATAATTAGAAAAAGGCCTTGCTGACATTTCCTGCATGTCATCCTCTCCCGCTCGCTCTCCCTGCCTTTCCTGTCTCTAACTAGCACTGCCTAAATAATAACAATAAATGATAAATAAAGCAGAAAAGGCCAAATAAAATATATTTGATAAGACATTTGAATTCAGACTAATTGTGCCCTACCTTGGCCTCGCCGTAGGAGAAACGGCGGACAGCCTGATGGCGCTGCGCTACTGTAAGGAGCGGGGCGCCCTGACGGTGGGCATCACCAACACGGTGGGCAGCTCCATCTCCAGGGAGACCGACTGTGGAGTCCACATCAATGCCGGGCCGGAGATAGGCGTGGCCAGCACCAAGGTGGGAGGACTTCCTCATTTGGCACTAGCTTTCATCCAATGTGATGATGCATTTACATTTAGTCATTTAGCAGATGCTGTTATCCAGAGCGACTTACAGTAAGTACAGGGGCATTCCCCCGAGGCAAGTAGGGTGAAGTGCCTTGCCCAAAGACACATCATTTTACATGGCCGGGAATCGAACCAGCAACCTTCTGATTGGTAGCCCGATTCCCTAACCACTCAGCCATCTGAACCCCATGATGCCAGAATGAATATGTAATATGTGAAATAGCACTGTCAGGGGAATACACAGTTTATACCTCTGAGACACTTTACAGCACTAAGACACGGCACTCAGACACAGCATTGCATAACTTCCCATAGTGCCCCAGACCACCAATGACTAACGTGAGAGCGTGTGTGTTCTCCAGGCGTACACCAGCCAGTTTGTGTCTCTCATCATGTTTGGTCTGATGACCAGTGAGGACAGACTGTCCCTGCAGAAGAGAAGGCTGGAGATCATGAACGGGCTCAGAATGCTGCCAGGTGAGCTGAACACACACACACACACCCACTCACATACATACAGTACACACACACACACAATCACATACATACAGTACACACACAATCACATACATACAGTACACACACACACAAAATCACATACATACAGTACAAACACATACAATCACACACCCACATACAATAACACACACACATGTCAATTCATACAACAACAGAACTTTGCATTTGATTATCATAAGTTATAAAGCATAGTTCTTCCACCTAATCTCTCCCCCTCCCTCTGCCCCCCCTCCCTCTGCCCCCCCCCCACCCCCCCACCCCAGATCTGATTAAGGAGGTGCTGTGTCTGGATGACCAGATCAAGTCCATAGCAGACGAGCTGTACCAGCAGAGGTCTCTGCTGGTCATGGGCCGGGGCTTCAACTACGCTACCTGCCTGGAAGGGGCACTGGTGAGGAGAGGGAGAGAGGGAGAGAGAGAGAGAGAGAGAGAGAGAGAGAGAGAGAGAGAGAGAGAGAGAGAGAGAGAGAGAGAGAGAGAGAAGGGTGGAGAGAGAAAGAGAGTCATTTGGCATTTTCATCCAAAGCGATATACATATAATGCATATGAAAAGTTCAGCAGAAAGAGAGAAAGAGAGATTTTATGCTAGTTGCTGCTGTCGCTGCCAAAGCTCTGAATCGGTATCGGTCATGCGGGTTTTGAAAGTGCTGACTGCTCGGTTCATTCCTCCTGTTGTAGAAAATCAAGGAGATCACATACATGCACTCAGAGGGCATCCTGGCGGGGGAACTAAAGCACGGCCCGCTGGCCCTCATAGACAAACACATGCCCGTCATCATGATCATCATGAGGGACGCCTGCTACACCAAGTGTCAGAACGCCCTGCAGCAAGTCACAGCCCGAGCGGTATGGAAACACACACTCACTCTCTCACACACACACAGTACAGAGACAGAAAGCTTTGAATAATTCATGCAAATGAACGGAAGGATGACTGATCACTCTTATCACCCGCTCTCTTTTTCTGTTTCTCTCTCTATATATCTCTCTCTCTGTCTCTCTCTCTCTCTCTCTCTCTCTATCTCTCTCACTATCAGGGTCGTCCCATCATCTTGTGTTGCAAGGGCGACCACGAGATCATTCAGAATGCCTATAAGACCCTCCAGCTGCCCCAGACGGTGGACTGTCTCCAGGGCATCCTCAGCGTCATCCCCCTGCAGCTTTTGTCCTTCCACCTGGCTGTGCTCCGGGGCTACGACGTATGTCGAAACATACGCACTCTCATCTGTCTGTTCATTGTCGTGCCTGTCTGACTGCTCACCTGTCTGTCTGCTCACCTGTCTGTCTGTTCACCTGTCTGTCTGCTCACCTGTCTGTCTGTTCACCTGTCTGTCTGTTCACCTGTCTGTCTGCTCACCTGTCTGTCTGTTCACCTGTCTGTCTGCTCACCTGTCTGTCTGCTCACCTGTCTGTCTGTCCACCTGTCTGTATGCTCACCTGTCTGTCTGCTCACCTGTCTGTCTTACCCACCTGTCGGCCTGTTAATCTGTCTGTCTGCTTGCAGGTGGACTGCCCAAGGAACCTGGCCAAGTCTGTCACTGTGGAATAGATGTGAAGTGGACCGTGGACCTTTACACAGAATAGTGCAATTGTGTGTGTGAATGTGTGTGTTCGAGTATGTGTGTGTGTTTGCATGTATGTTTGAAAGTCGGGGAATGTGAAATCCTACTAATACAATGTTGAAGTGGTGCCATTGACAACAACCCCTTGTAGAGAGAGGGGGAGAGAATGGGGTGGGGGAGAGAGAAAGAGTGTGAGAGAAAAACTATAAATTCTAAAGGTTTCTGTTCAGTGATGCAGGCCTATATGATGAACCAGAGAAACCAGAGATGTGTTTTGTCCTAAGCTCTGGTTGGCCCTGCGAAGCCCTGCAGCTGTGTCTGGTGTTAGATCATGTCAGAAACAAGTGAGGAGTGTTCTGTGTCTGTGGGAGGAACCATGCCCAGGCTCTCCCTGTTGTAGTGTTTACAGTTGTGCATTAACTAGGACCAAAAATGCAGTGTGAATGTACCAATATCCGGAGGTGTCTCTTCCTGTTATTGAGATTTAGTCCAATGGTAAGCATCTTACCTGACTGTTGCATTGTGGGACATGTATGCAATGATTATTCCAGAGTGTTCCCTGACCTAAGGAAATGGAGACTAGATGTTGGTGTAAATGCTTTACTTTGGACAGATACATCAACGTGCCTTGAACTCACAAACATTTGAGGTTTTTTTCTACTCTAGGGTTTCACAAGCTGAATATATGATCATTTGTCTTCAAATGACTTTCCTATCATGTCACACTCCTGTTCTGCTGCCCCCTACTGGGGGGAGGCAGTTCTTGCATTCCGGCCAATCAGAAGTCACTCATCTGTAGTTTATATTTATCAGAGAACCACTGTTTTGTCCCTTGGATGATGTAAGCTAAATAACTCTATGAACCTGGGGGCATTGTTGTCGCACTTTTTCACTACATGTATGCCTTACGATGGCAATGGTTGGCTCTTAGTTTTATTTGCTGCACAGTCAGAAACCTAGAAGAGGCAGTGACAGAACTTTGGTTTAGAGGGTTGGGTTAGACGTTTCTGTAATTTTATGAGAAGTTAAACGGTGTGATTCCCTATAGGTTTATAGTATTTTTCCTGTATGTTTTATATGAGATTATATTAATAATTGAAAAATAAATTAAAATGTAGATGAAAATGTGTCTCTGTGTCTTTAAAATGTATTTTACGTTTTATTTTGATCTCGATAGGATAATAAAAGATTAGACAATTTAATCAAATGTACCACCGTGATGTAAACACGTTACAGAATGACCAAAGCAGCCTATGTTAATATGTTTGGGATTATAAAACGTTGTTTTACCCCTTCTGACATTATACAGCAGAAAGTTAGACATAACTTTCTAAAGCTGAACGTGTGACATTGCGCGATTACGTCATCCCTATGCTCTCTCTCTTTCTGCCGCTCTCTTGTTGTGGCCGCCAGACTTCTCTCCTCCGCCTCCGTTCGTGCAGGAGTTTGGGTTTGGCTGTCGAAGTCGGGAGCGTATCTGTCTATTTTTGTGACAGGTCGGAATACAGTTCTGCTCAACTTTATTGATTACTGATTGTTCGCGGAGGAAGAGAAGCTGTTTCGACGTGTTATCGGAGTGCCTTGAAAGAAGCTAACGGAGAAGGTAGGTGTATGTGTCTACCCGACTGTCCGTCCGGCTTCCCAGTTCCAACCCGATTACCGCATTGCCACCGAGAGAAGTGAAAGAAAGGAAAGCTCCCAGGACTCGGCGAGTTTAGTGTCACCGTAAAAACGTGAGTTTGGTGAACACAGTTATGTCATACGATTGTGTCGCATCACTAACGTGGTCTGCGTGGAGTGTGAAAATTTAAACAATGCGGTGTCATACGCTGGTGAGAGCATGATTTATAGTGTATGTGCAAAGTGTGTGTGTGTGTGTCTATGTTTGATTGTCTCTTTGAGAGTGTATGTGTGTCTGATTGCGTATTGATGAGTGAATGCGTTTCCAATGAAACAGATGCTCTAGCTAGGCCACAGATACAGGAGAGACCATTCAGCCACAATCCTTCATACGTGATACTTATTCATGTACTGGAAAAAATAATATCACACACTTATATATCCCAGAGATACATACACTTCATCTAGGCTAGTCCTTTTTTCTCCAGGGGTTCTCCAGATTCTGTTCTTCCCTTGAGGTTGACAGTCTCTCTTCCAGTCTCTCAAGTCCCTGCTGGTCTCTCTCTGACGAGAAACCATGGAAAGGAACCATGTCTCCCTTAATCTGGTCTCTGACCACTTCCTCTAATCTGATAGACACGGGTCTCGTAAATCGTAACCCATGGAGACCAGCAGTGACATCACATCCTGTGCCCCGGACTGGATCCTTGGCGTTCAGTGTCCCTGGATTAGATGTGTATGTGTTTAGAGGCATTCTAGAGCCAACTTAGTGAAACAGAGATACTGATATGGAGAAGTAGAGCGAGAATGGAAGGAGCAAACACTGATACAGGGGACTGGTGGAGGAGTGGAGAGATGAAGGGAGGAGGGGGAGGAGAGGAAGAAGGTGACCACAGACATGGATCTGGGATCTAATAAAGTGAGTCATGCTGTCACATTTGGACTGTCCTCTTCCTGCTCGGTCACCCCCCTCCTGCTGGCCTGTCTGTGCGGGCAGCACCAGCTCCTGTGTGTGTGTGTGTGTGTGTGTGTGTGTGTGTGTGTGTGTGTTCTTGTCCTTGGAACAGTCTTCTTTCCCTACTCTATCGCATTCTTGCTTTCTCTCTCTTTCTTGTCTGTTCCTCATGTATTGTGAGTGAGCGAGTGAGTGAGTGAGTGAATAACTTGCTTCACCTTTAGGGCTTTTGTCTCTTTGATGTAATACCCACACTTGCTGAGATATCTCTTATATAAACACACACACTGCTCACACACACACACACTGCTCACACACACACACACTGCTCACACACACACACACACTGCTCACACACACACACTGCTCACACACACACACTGCTCACACACACACACTGCTCACACACACACACACACACACACACACACTGCTCACATCATAGAATCATTCTTCCCCCGTGCCAGAAGCGTCAACACTAACATGGCCTCAATGCTCATATCTGTTTGGACATGACATGCACCCACACACACACACACACACACACACACACACACACACACACACACACACACACACACACACACACAGTCATAAACAATCAGAGTAAAGCAGACACATCCATCAGTATGGATAAACTGTTTATTGCTTACAATGCTGCTGGCTTTCTGCCCTTGTTGGCCCTGGATTCAACATGTGTGTGTGTGTGTGTGTGCGCTCGCTCATACAGGCCTGGTGTCAGTGTTTGAGCCTTCACAGCAGTGTTTAGACAGAGCACAGAGTCTCTGGAGCACCGGTCTATCAGTCTGCCCAGCTCCACCAGAGCGCACAAACACACACACATGACCTGGATTCTCAGGAAAACCTCCAGTTTGTGTTGAGATAAACACTTTAGCCTCTGTGTGCTGAGAGAGCTAGAAACACCTGGAACCACGGCAACATAGAAACCATCTTGAGAGCCGCTTCCTGTCCAGCCCTACTGGAGGTGGCCTACTTCCTGTCCAGTTTTAAGCAAAGTCACTTCCTGTCCAATGTTGCCCCTGGATTATTTCCTGTTTAGTTCTGCCCTGATAACAATTTGAACTCTCTCCATTACCATGACCATTACTAGGGCGAGCCGGCTAGCGGTTGGCAAGTTCGCGAGACACAGCGGTTGTTATCAAGCTCTGTGGAAGCCGGGTATTGACCATTAATTTGAATCAGGTGTGCTGGAGCAGGGAAACATCTAAAACATGCAGGACAGCGGCCCTCGACGACCAGGATTGGCCACCCTTGGTCTACAGTGACTCACGCTATAGGTCTACATCTTGAGTTGTAGTTGTAGCCTTAGCAACGTCTTGTGATTAACTGCATATATTTCCTCAAGCCAGATTATAGCATATTAAGAAGGATCAAGTCTTATTATTACTTTAAACATGACTTTGCAGGCTTTACAGAAGGTATCCCCCCTCGTTGCAACGCTGTCTCTGTCAGTTGTGGCTTATCGTTTTATAAGTCCTATTCAGCAAGTTTAAACCCCTCGATTGAATTAACCAATTTCCCTAGATCACTCTTGTTCATCCTTACTAATGCACTTTCATACTATGGGGATTTTCTGCTTGTGGGAAGATAGATTATTCTCGCAAAGCGTGCTGTTTTGAAATCCTCGTTTAGGATACTGGTGGGTCAGTCCTTACACTGACAACAGTCACTGGATCAGTGTTGACGCTTCTTCAGATGAATTGAAGGTCAACAACGACTTTATTAACTTTATCATTATTTGCAAATGAATGGACCTCATTCGTTACCTCACTCACTCACTACAAAATCTTTTTATTTCTGTCATGCATTCCTTGTTGTACCTCTCCTTCTGATGTTGTATGCTACATGACTCATAATATTGCAACACACACTCGGCAGAGCAGCTGTGTGTGGAAGCCCTCCCCTCTCTCTAAGGCCCCGGCAAGTTTGAACTACTTCATACATTTTATTTGCAGGCCTCTACAGCTACAGGTATATTCATTTCTACCCCACACTTACTCTCTTACCTGTCCTCCACTTCAGATAAACCCTTCATGCATTTACTCTGTGAGTCTAATATGACAATATCAGGTTCTTCTCCCAAATCCAGCGTCTTTTTTCAGACTTGTACTCTTGTCTTACTTTTAGTTCCTTGGGATTTACAGGGTTCACGTTTCCTAGGCTCCTCGACAGCAGTAACACCCAGACATCAGCGACTGGTACTTTGGACATTTTCTGACGGCAGGTCTCTCTCTCTCTCTCTTTTGTGTGTGTGTGTAGTCTGTGTGTGTGTGTGTAGTCTGTGTGTGTGTGTGTGTGTGTGTGTGTCGGCGGCAGGATGAGTGAGGGGGAGGGTCAGTTCTACAGTGTCCAGGTGGGAGACTCCACCTTCACTGTGCTGCAGCGCTACCAGCAGCTCCGCGCCATCGGCTCTGGGGCCCAGGGCATCGTCTGGTGAGCCCGCCGTCACGGAAACACCAAAACACACCGGCACAGAAACACACCAGCAAAGAAAAACACCAGCACAGAAACACACCAGCACAGAAACACACCAGCACAGAAACACACCAGCAAAGAAAAACACCAGCACAGAAAAACACCAGCACAGAAACACACCAGCACCGAAACACACCAGCACAGAAACACACTAACATTGAAACCCATGTCTCATATCACCCCTGTCTGCAGCTCTGCGCTAGACACCAGCCTGGGTATACCCGTGGCTGTGAAGAAGCTCTGCCGCCCCTTCCAGAACCAGACCCACGCCAAGAGAGCCTACCGGGAGCTGGTTCTGCTGAAATGTGTCAACCACAAAAATGTAACTTTAACCTCACACAACCTTAACCTCACATTAACCGTGACCTGGATCATAACCTCAATAACTCTCTGTCTCTTTCTCTCGCTTTCTCTCTATCAGATCATTCGCCTGATAAATGTGTTCACGCCTCAGAAGTCTCTGGAAGAGTTCCAGGATCTGTAAGTCTCCCCCCGCCTGTGCTACTGGCCTGCCAGCTTTTTTGTCTGTCTCCCTGTTTACCTACCTGACTGTCTTGCCGTCTGTCTGTCTCCCTGTCTACCTACCTGACTGTCTTGCTGTCTTTCTGTCTGTCTGTTTACCTACCTGACTGTCTTGCTGTCTGTCTGTCTACCTACCTGACTGTCTTGCTGTCTGTCTGTCTGTCTGTCTACCTACCTGACTGTCTTGCTGTCTGTCTGTCTGTTTACCTACCTGACTGTCTTGCTGTCTGTCTGTCTACCTACCTGACTGTCTTGCTGTCTGTCTGTTTACCTACCTGACTGTCTTGCTGTCTGTCTGTCTACCTACCTGACTGTCTTGCTGTCTGTCTGTCTCCCTGTTTACCTACCTGACTGTCTTGCTGTCTGTCTGTCTACCTACCTGACTGCCTGACTTGCTGTCTGTCTGTCTACCTACCTGACTGTCTCCCTGTCTGTGTACCTGTCTGTCTCCCTGTCTACCTACCTGACTGTCTCCCTGTCTGTGTGCCTGACCCAGGTACCTGGTGATGGAGCTGATGGATGCCAGCCTGTGCCAGGTTATCCACATGGAGCTGGACCATGAGAGAATGTCCTACCTGCTCTACCAGATCCTCTGTGGCATCAGGCACCTGCACTCCGCTGGGATCATCCACAGGGTGAGGGGGGCCGGGGGGGGGTGGAGGTGGTGTGCCCGGGGGGGGTGGAGGTGGTGGGGCCGGGGGGGGTGGAGGTGGTGGGGCCGGGGGGGTGGAGGTGGTGTGCCCGGGGGGGGTGGAGGTGGTGTGCCCGGGGGGGGTGGAGGTGGTGTGCCCGGGGGGGGTGGAGGTGGTGGGGCCGGGGGGGTGGAGGTGGTGTGCCCGGGGGGGGTGGAGGTGGTGGGGCCGGGGGGGTGGAGGTGGTGGGGCCGGGGGGGGTGGAGGTGGTGTGCCCGGGGGGGGTGGAGGTGGTGGGGCCGGGGGGGTGGAGGTGGTGGGGCCGGGGGGGGTGGAGGTGGTGTGCCCGGGGGGGGTGGAGGTGGTGGGGCCGGGGGGGTGGAGGTGGTGGGGCCGGGGGGGGTGGAGGTGGTGGGGCCGGGGGGGGTGGAGGTGGTGTGCCCGGGGGGGGTGGAGGTGGTGTGCCCGGGGGGGGTGGAGGTGGTGTGCCCGGGGGGGGTGGAGGTGGTGGGGCCGGGGGGGGTGGAGGTGGTGGGGCCGGGGGGATGGAGGTGGTGGGGCCGGGGGGGGTGGAGGTGGTGGGGCCGGGGGGATGGAGGTGGTGGGGCCGGGGGGGGTGGAGGTGGTGGGGCCGGGGGGATGGAGGTGGTGGGGCCGGGGGGGTGGAGGTGGTGGGGCCGGGGGGGTGGAGGTGGTGGGGCCGGGGGGGGTGGAGGTGGTGTGCCCGGTGGGGATGGAGGTGGTGGGGCCGGGGGGGTGGAGGTGGTGGGGCCGGGGGGGTGGAGGTGGTGGGGCCGGGGGGATGGAGGTGGTGGGGCCGGGGGGATGGAGGTGGTGGGGCCGGGGGGGTGGAGGTGGTGTGCCCGGGGGGGGTGGAGGTGGTGTGCCCGGGGGGGATGGAGGTGGTGGGCCGGGGGGCGGAGCGGGGGGCAGACATTAGCAGTAGGAGGCAGAGTGGAAGAGCAGGAGGAGACATGTTGAAGAGGATACAGGGCAGGTGGTTGAGCTGTGGGCACATTGTGTGTGAGGGACTAATGGACAGGTGTGTGTGTGTGTGACCCATCCAGGACCTAAAACCCAGCAACATTGTGGTGAAGACCGACTGCACTCTGAAGATCCTGGACTTCGGCCTGGCCAGGACGGCCTGCACTAACTTCATGATGACGCCCTACGTGGTGACTCGCTATTACAGAGCCCCAGAGGTCATCCTGGGCATGAAGTACAAGGAGAACGGTAAAAGGAGGAGGACGAGGTGGAGGAGGAGAATAATAATGATGATGATGATAGTGATGATATGTTTGTGTGTGTGTGTGTGTCCGTCCAGTGGACATCTGGTCAGTCGGGTGCATCATGGGCGAGATGGTGAAGGGCAGAGTCATCTTCCAGGGAACCGACCGTATCCTTCTAGACCTTCTGTTCCTGCCTGTCCTCTTCTTCATCCCCCTCTTCCTCCTCCTCACCCTCTCAGTTTTGTCCTGCTGGGACACTTTTGAGACCAGACGTCTCTCCGGTTCCCCTGAAAGGCTGGATCTTACTGCTGATATTCCTGACACTACACGCTAGTGCTAGTTCCTGTAAGTGTGAATGTGAGGCAATGTTTAAAAGGACTGATCTGTTCTCAGCCTGCAGGTAACTAACATAACAAGCAAGCCCAGGCTTGTACATAACAGACCAATCAGGTTTTTCCTTAGCTTGGGGCGTGGCAGACATTGACCAATGGAACAAGGTGATCGAGGTTCTGGGCACGCCCTCCATGGAGTTCATGGACCGTCTGATGGAGACGGTGAGGAACTACGTGATGAACAAGCCCCAGTACCCCGGCGTCAGCTTCTCTGAGATCTTCCCTGACTGGGCCTTCCCCTCCGACTCGGAACACGACAAACTCAAGAGTAAAACCTGCCGACCTTTCACCTCTCAGTCCTTGTACAGACACGAATGATTACCAGAGACCCAAGTCGGTTTTCATGTTTTGTGTGAGTGTGTGTACTCCAGTGCGGAGGTGGAGCTGGGCAGGCTGATAGACTGGTGCTCCAGATACTCTGTGCTCTGTCTGTCTTTAATGTCAGACTGCCGTTGCTATTAGTTACTGTACTTCCTCCTCTGTTGCCACCCCAGCGGGACAGGCCCAAGACCTGCTGTCCAAGATGCTGGTCATCGACCCCGAGCGACGCATTTCTGTGGAGGAGGCCCTGAATCACCCCTACATCCATGTGTGGTACGACCCGGCCGAGGCTGACGCGGTAAGCAGACTGTACCACTGCAGAGTGCAGACGGGGGGGAGGGAGTTTCTGAGCTTCAGGCTGATGTTGCTGGGTGTGTTTTTGTACTTTGTGCTCCCCAGCCTCCCCCTCAGATCTCTGACAGGCAGCTGGAGGAGAGGGAGCACAGCATCGAGCAGTGGAAAGGTTAGCACTTGCCGGTGGCCAAGAGGAAAACTACACAACATATACAACCAAGAACCATACGACCTTAGTCAACAGTGATGGAATGAGTGTTGACTTGTTATTAGTCACCCTGAGAGGAAAAATGCCTGTCTTCCTTTCTCTCAGAGCTCATCTATGAGGAGTTGATTGACTGGGAGGAGAGGAACAAGAATGGAGTGATAAAAGACGAGTACTCAGGTAAGGCTGCAACACAACAACATCTGCAGGTGCTGCACACCTTCACCTCCACACACCAGCACCTGTTCCACCTTCACCTCCACACACCAACACCTGTGTGTGTGTGTATGTGTGTGTGTGTGTGTGTGTTTGTGTGTCTCCCTCTCTCTGACAGAGGTGGTGAGTGGGACGGCCTCACAGTCGTCATCAGCCAATGACATCTCATCCATGTCGACGGAGTCTGTGACCCTGGCGTCCGACACGGACAGCAGCAGCATCGACACGCTCTCTGGAGTCCTGGACGAGAGCCAATGAGAACGGCCCTGCGGTGTGTGTGTCTGCGTGCGTGCGTGTGATTGTCTTTCTTCCCCCTCTTTCACGCGAAATATCTCAAATCAGCCCCTTGATTACTTTCTCTCTTTCCCTTGGGTGTCCCTACCTGTCCCCCTTCTCCTCCGCCCTCCTCCACCCTCCCCGCCCTCCTCCGCCCTCCCTGACCTCCTCCACCCTCCCCGCCCTCCTCCACCCTCCCCGCCCTCCTCCACCCTCCCTGCCCTCCTCCACCCTCCCCGACCTCCTCCACCCTACCCGCCCTCCTCCACCCTCCCCGACCTCCTCCACCCTCCCCGACCTCCTCCACCCTCCCTGACCTCCTCCACCCTCCTCCACCCTCCCCGACCTCCTCCACCCTCCCCGCCCTCCTCCACCCTCCCCGACCTCCTCCACCCTCCCCGACCCACTCCACCCTCCCCGACCTCCTCCACCCTCCCCGACCCACTCCACCCTCCCCGACCTTCCCCGACCTCCCCTGCCCTCCTCCACCCTCCCCGACCTCCCCCGCTCTCCTCCACCCTCCCTGACCTCCTCCACCCTCCCTGACCTCCTCCGCCCTCCTCCACCCTCCCTGACCTCCCCCGCCCTCCTCCACCCTCCCCGACCTCCTCCACCCTCCCTGACCTCCCCCGCCCTCCTCCACCCTCCCTGACCTCCTCCACCCTCCCTGACCTCCTCCACCCTCCCTGACCTCCCCCGCCCTCCTCCACCCTCCCTGACCTCCTCCACCCTCCCTGACCTCCTCCACCCTCCCTGACCTCCTCCACCCTCCCTGACCTCCCCCGCCCTCCTCCACCCTCCCTGACCTCCTCCACCCTCCCTGACCTCCTCCGCCCTCCCTGACCTCCTCCACCCTCCCTGACCTCCTCCGCCCTCCTCCACCCTCCCTGACCTCCCCCGCCCTCCTCCACCCTCCCTGACCTCCTCCACCCTCCCTGACCTCCTCCACCCTCCCTGACCTCCTCCGCCCTCCCCGACCTCCCGTCATAGGTCAATTTTTCTATGTTGTTGGTGCTGACGTGTGTGTCTGCTGGCGTGTGAGGTGGGCTGAGGGCTGTCTGGGTGGAGATGCGTGTGCTCTGAAGGCTCTCCTGGGAGTCGGCGAGGGACTGGGCATGTCTCGTACCCTCGCCTGCTTCTGACGCCGTATCATCCGATGTTGTCGTGAGGTGGAGCTGCCCCTGTCAGGTCACGTGACTCCCTCCGTGGCTAACACAGAGAGAGCTGCATGTCTAGTACAGCCGACAAACCAATCAAAACACTGTTTACCTGACCATCAAAACACGCATCGATAGTTTTAAATGATTTAAGTTAGCTAGCTGTATTGAGAGAAAAAAAAACTCCAGATATGAGTGTTTTTAACGGCTTTGAGTGGTGTGGATTTCAGCTTCTACTCCTGGCCTGCAGAGGGTGGTGTGGTTGCAGTGTTATTTGATTTACTTCCTGGTAAATGTACTGTAAGAATGTCACGCTCTGATACCTAGACTTGTAGTAGGTCCTTTTAATGCAAATGCATACAAGGACAAGTGTTTGGTAGAAACACATTTTAAATGTAGAAGCATTTTATCTTGCAAAGATTAGCCCATATGGTACTGCCTGTAAATGTTTATCAAAATAACCTTATAGCCCTGTACATTTGAGAGAAGAAAAGAAGATCAATGTAATTGTATTTATTTTTTTGTTTTCTTGCAAAGTGTTGCACACATTTGATAACCATGTATGGCCCCCGTGACCACAGAACACAGGCCTTCTCCAGACTATTCCATTAGTTCTAGAACTCCTTGAAACAATTATAAGGTGAGGCATGTTAGAATGCTAACACATTTAAAACAGTCAGATAGGGTTAGTATTGTTAAAGCTGCATGGAGGTCTACCAGATCCTCTTCATACTGTTGGAGAGATGTTCCCTCTTCCAGTAACGTGGTCATTTATTCTGAAAGAATATTTTTTTGGGAGAAACATTTTGCTTTTCTCTTGTAAGAAGTGTGTGTGTGTGTGTGTGTGTGTGTACACCAGTGTACTGTGTTGCCTTCATCCTCATCGCACAGGACAATCACATGGGCAGGCCTCGGCCAATCCTGTGAAGCCCCTGGACCCGGAAGCAGAGGAACTACACTGAATGTTCTCTAGAACCCTCTGTGGAATTCTGGACTTTGTGGAAAGTTCCAAGAACCCGTAGAGAATGAAGGAAGCAGGCGGACTGTTGAGCTGTGATTGGTCAGAGATGTGAGGACAGAACATCACTAGACAATGTTTTCTTTCTCAGAAACCATGACAACCTTATTCATCCATCATGCCTTAAATGACCAGGGGATTGGCTGACTCGCTCTCTCCCTGAATCCTGTTGGACGAGGACTGAGCTAAACTGGCTTAGGCCATCTTGTTTTTTTAACCATGTCGGAGCGCTGTGTTGTAAACACTCCACATTTCATGCTTGGTTTTCATCATCACTATTAATGTGTCATTTCCAGGATGTCCTGTGTGATTGAACCCCCCCCCCCCCATTTCATCTGTGCCCCCCCACTAATAAAGACGACTCCAGCCTGTGATAAGTCACAGTTAATAACATGTCCTACACACAGGTAGAGAGAGAGAGTTACGAGTCAGTGAGTGTGTACCGCTACACCGTCCGCATGTGTGTGTGTGTGGGGTGTCTCAGAAGCCCCTGACGATGCTCTCCGTCTTCTTGGCCTCGTGGTTGAGCTCTCCGAAGGTGTCCAGGAACTGCTCCATCTCCCTCTGCAGCTCCCTGTTCCTCTGCTCGGCCGCGCCACGGGCCCGCTCACACTCATCGATCCTGGACTGGACCGCCCGGTACCAGCTCTGCTGCTGGAACAGGTTGGCCTTCAGACCCTGTACCTCCCCCAGCAGGGCCTCGTTCCTCTGCTCCAGACTGGTATGGGGCGTGGGGGTTTAGAGAGGAATGGAACGAGAGAATATTAGAGAGGTTAGAGAATAGGGAGGTGAGGGGTTCAGGGAGGAATAAGATTAGAGAATATTGGAGAGGAATTAAATAAGAATAGGGTGGTGGGGGTGTAGTTAAAGAGAGCGGGATAGAACGAGAGACTACAGGGGAAAACAGGAGCCCTATCTCAGGTTAGTTTGTTTAGAACTCACTTTATAACCCAGAGTCTGGATGGAGACACAGTCAGACCAAACTTGGCCCACATTGAGACAGGCTGAAGCTAAATCAGTGATGCTGAGGTATGTGTGAGTGTCTGGGTAGGCAGGGAGCCTTTATTTAGCTCTGTTTCCAGTGGAGCGGCTATTCCCACTCGTCCTCATCATACTCTCCTGGGCTCTGGACTAGAGATCCACACAGAGCCTCCATGTCTGTCTGCTACACACTGCCCTATGTCTGCTACACACGGCTACAAGTCTAATACGCACTGAGTGTATGCTACAAGTCTGTATGATGTACACTGCTGCATGTACTGTCGTTGTTTTGAGCACCGATTCAACATGTTCGAGTATTCTCATCAGTAAACTTATCGATGTAGAGTTGGAGCTGGGTTTGAGTTAGATGGAGAGAGGGTCCCAGCTGACAGCTTTGGACAGAAAGGAAGAAGTTCTGGGACATTCCATGAGGTGCCGTCCACCAACGTAAACAGGAAGCAGACTGAGCCCCGGGTCACCAGATGGGGTCAGTACTGAAGCAGAGTGGACACACTCGCACAAACACACACACACATGCAGCTGGACATGCAGAGATCTTCCAACTATTGCTGCAACTGCACAGGGAGTAAATCGGAAGTGTGTGTGGGAAGGAGGCTGGACAGAGAAGCTGAAGAAGGAGTCAGAGAAGAGGGAGACAGAGAAGAGGGAGACAGACGCTGGAGAAGAGGGGGACAGAAGAGGGAGTCAGAGAAGAGGGAGTCAGAGAAGAGGGAGACAGAGAAGAGGGAGACAGAGAAGAGGGAGTCAGAGAAGAGGGAGACAGAGAAGAGGGAGACAGACGCTGGAGAAGAGGGGGACAGAAGAGGGAGTCAGAGAAGAGGGAGACTTAGAAGAGGGAGTCAGAGAAGAGGGAGACAGAGAAGAGGGAGACAGAGAAGGGAGAGTGGCACCTGTGTATGCGAGCCTCGTAGTCCTCTCTCTGTCTACCAATCTGCTGGTGCAGGCTGGTGAGGAGGCTGCGGAGGGCGCTGGCCGAGGGGTCCGCCAGGGGCAGGGGCGGGGGCATGCCCAGAGTGACGGGGGGGCTGGGGTGCACAGGTGCCACCGGGTCCTGGTCCAGGTCCAGGTCCTGGTCCAGGTCCTGGTCTTGGTCCTGGTCCTGGTTAGGTCTGTTGCTGGCACTGCTCCCTGCCAGCAGTATCTCACAGGAGGACCAGGAACTGCTGGCCTCGCTGACCGCCCCATCATCCAGCAGAGCCGAAACCTGGACGTCCGGGAAACCTATCGCTGGGGTGGCGCTGGTTTCCATGTCAACGGCTTCCAGGGAAGTGTCCTGGACGGGCGTCACGGCAACAAGGTTGTCGTAAACTGAGAGGGCACTCTGGTTTTCCTCCCAACTGATGTCCGCACTCCCTTGTCTCTCCTCCTCTCCTCCTTCCTCTCTCTCTCTTCCTCTCTCTGCTGTGTTCACACCCAGCCCGTGGTAGTCTGGATGCAGGCCAGGCCCTCCCCCAGCCCCCCAGCCCAGTGTGGGAACCACAGCCCCAGCTGGGGTCCGGCCAGCGAGGGAGGGGTCAGGGGGTTTGCTTCCAGCAGGACAGAGGCCCCGCCTCTCCCTCCGCCCCCCTCTCTGGGCCAGGGCTGGGCAGTAGTGGCGGGGGGGTGTAGAGCAGGAGCTGGTGGTGGTGGTCGGGGTCTCTGTGGGAAGACAGTGCAGCTCCATGACCCAGCTTGCAGGACCAGGGTCCTTTCAGCAAAACATGGAGGTCTGGAGGAGGCTCGGTGCCAGCTGTACCCAGCAGCAGGTGACGCGTCCCGGGGAGAAAGGAGAGTGGAAGCCCCCCTACCGGCTGGATGTCTGCTGTAGCCTTGAGGCAGAATGCGGTAGCCAGGTTGTTTGTGTCAGAGACGGAGACTGCACTGAGCCGTGCACAGGAGCAGGTGTGTGTGTGTGTGTTGTGTGTGTGTCTTTAAGCAGCACTGACATCAGCTGTTGCTCCAGAGAAGCTGCTTGGGGGAGGAGCTACAGTGTAACACGGTAACACTGGCTCATTCCTGAAGACACACACAAATACACCCCCATAAATAGAAACCCTAAAACATACATACACGCTCACACAAATGCAAACAACAAAAAAACACATAAACACCCACCATAGACTCAAAAAGGGACTTTTTTAACAAATTCAACACATTCTCTGGACTCAGATAGTCATGGCGCCTTCCAAACCTGTCTAAAACACTGACACACACACACTCAATAACACACACACACTAAATAACACACACACCAGTCACATCAGATCGAAAGACTGTAGTCAAAACTGGTGGACTTTTGCCAAATACATGAAGAAACTTGAGAGAGAGGTACGAGTCATTTAAAAGCCTCATCAGAGTAACATACAGTCTGATGTTCTGAAAGCTTTTAACCCTTGTGCTGCCTTCGGGTCACATGACCCAAAGGTTCATAACGAACCACCGTTGTGTTTACCCAATTTGACCCAATACAAAAACAAATAAAAATTATTTTCTTTTAACTTTCACAATGTGGGGGGTCTGAGACAGCCCGACGGTTAAAAGAAAATGCTTCACTTTGTTTTTGTATGCGGTAAAGCTGTCGCAATGACTGATGGGTCAGAATGACCCGAAGATAAAACAAGGGTTAATCCATTTGTTAAAGCGCCTTATACACGTAGTGGAAGTGCTCTACTGCACACTTAGACATGCGCAAAGAAACCATGCTATATTCAAAACAGCCTGTAAGTCTCCTAATCAACCACCAGATGAGGCTGTGGGCTGTGCCTTAAAAAAAAAAAAAAAAAACTTAGGGGGGAGAGGAGAACAGAGAAGCCTAAAACAGAGTAGATGAAAGCAGAGCAGAGTACAATAGAGTACAGCAGAGTATAACAGAGCATAGTAGAGTCCTCAAGTACTCATCAATGATGCAAACATTTTCATAAAAATATTCTTCTTTTTGCATTCTGCCTTGCTCCATGGTAGCTTTGTAGACTAGCTTACGTTTGTTGTGCGTGATAGCCAGGAAATGAAAAAAAGCAATGACAAGAAATAAGCGTGATCTTCCTCGGTAAGATCTCTCCCTTGGAGTGTAAATACAACAGCACACAGTTTTGTCCTCTGTAGGGTTCCACAGAGGAGAACAGGAGGGTCGTGGGGGACAGTTTCATGGCTCCAACATGGTTGGATTTGAGCTGAAGCCCTAAGAGGCCAAACATCCATACACATTATTTAGGCCCTACTCTGTTTTCCCGTGACAGTGAGTTACTTTGATTTGTTTTCTTGAGGTCTCGAGTTGTTTATCTCAAAATAACAAATGTTGTTTTTCCAAGACAGCACAATCATTTTGCTTGATCTCTCGAGATAACCAAACGTAGTATTCCCAGGATAATTACATAAATATCTTGAGATCTCAAGAAAACAAAACGATTGCCTGGTAAACTAAATAATTACTGGAAACATCGTTCTGTGTAGCAACGTCAGATGATCAGGAGAATATTGATCCCTGTGTCACATATATCCTCGAACAAGGCTAGACACATCTGCCTTGCTGTTAAAGGCAACAGACTAATAGAACAATTATGTAAATTAAAATGTACATTAACACGTGATCAGGGGAAAAGGGACTACATTAAATATATAAATGAATGGCCTCTTAGGGCTTCCGTACATGTACTTTTTGTGTGTCTTTGGATCATTTACTGTAACTGCAAATAAAGTGTCAAAGCGTATGTATTCAGGTGTAGTCTACCCACTGTGGAGTTATGAGGAAACGCTCTAGATTGTTCAGAATAGTTGTGTTCTTATAGATGTTGCCGTGGCAGCTGATAAAACTATTGTGTTATCTGTCCAACTGTAGGGAAATCACTGTGGAACTCAGTCTACAAGCAGACACTCTGTTCCTCTCTTCTCCTCACATCTGCGTAGCTGTTTGTTACCATGAAGATAGCTTCCATGGCAACGTCTTGGATCCTTGTGGTTTAAATAATAAAGTGTTAGATGAGAGAGACACAGAGACAGAGAGACACAGAGAGAGAGAATGAGAATGTGGTTTTGTGTGGTTCTTGCTAGGAAGCAAGAAGGTGCATATCTGTGATATGTTGTGTTTCTGTGTTGTGAGTCATCTCCCAGAGTCTCTTTTCTCCTCACTAGATTATCCTGGGGACAAAACCTTAACATATCTACACAACACACACTCACATAGACAGATACCCACGCATGCTGTAATTGGATTAAAGCTTTAGATTCATGCATTCTCAATCAAATGTTTTTTCCATGAGATGAAGCACATGTTTTATATGACAGAGACACATGTAGGTGTGTGTGAATATCCTTTGCATGACACGTGTGTGTGAGTGTGTTTGTATGTGTCTGTACACATTGTTGAATCCCAGCCAGTTTACTGGTTTACTTTGGTATGACCAGAGTGGCTCGTTGGTAGACCCGTAGTTGTCGTGGGAGACAGTCTGGTGATAGTTTACAGTGTGTGGGAGTGTAAACTTTCACATGCCTCAAGAATGGCAAGATCTTTACCCTCATATGCCCCAACATGACCCTCACGAGCCCTCGCACCTCCTGTACCCAGCACCTCCTCTATCCTGCACCTCCTGTACCCAGCACCTCCTCTATCCTGCGCCTCCTGTACCCAGCACCTCCTCTATCCTGCACCTCCTGTACCCAGCACCTCCTCTATCCTGCACCTCCTGTACCCAGCACCTCCTCTATCCTGCACCTCCTGTACCCAGCACCTCCTCTATCCTGCACCTCCTGTACCCAGCACCTCCTCTATCCTGCACCTCCTGTACCCAGCACCTCCTCTATCCTGCACCTCCTGTACCCAGCACCTCCTCTATCCTGCGCCTCCTGTACCCAGCACCTCCTCTATCCTGCGCCTCCTGTACCCAGCACCTCCTCTATCCTGCACCTCCTGTACCCAGCACCTCCTCTATCCTGCACCTCCTGTACCCAGCACCTCCTCTATCCTGCGCCTCCTGTACCCAGCACCTCCTCTATCCTGCGCCTCCTGTACCCAGCACCTCCTCTATCCTGCACCTCCTGTACCCAGCACCTCCTCTATCCTGCACCTCCTGTACCCAGCACCTCCTCTATCCTGCACCTCCTGTACCCAGCACCTCCTCTATCCTGCACCTCCTGTACCCAGCACCTCCTCTATCCTGCGCCTCCTGTACCCAGCACCTCCTCTATCCTGCACCTCCTGTACCCAGCACCTCCTCTATCCTGCACCTCCTGTACCCAGCACCTCCTCTATCCTGCACCTCCTGTACCCAGCACCTCCTCTATCCTGCACCTCCTGTACCCAGCACCTCCTCTATCCTGCACCTCCTGTACCCAGCACCTCCTCTATCCTGCGCCTCCTGTACCCAGCACCTCCTCTATCCTGCGCCTCCTGTACCCAGCACCTCCTCTATCCTGCGCCTCCTGTACCCAGCACCTCCTCTATCCTGCGCCTCCTGTACCCAGCACCTCCTCTATCCTGCGCCTCCTGTACCCAGCACCTCCTCTATCCTGCGCCTCCTGTACCCAGCTCCTCCTATATCCTGCGCCTCCTGTACCCAGCTCCTCCTATATCCTGCACCTCCTGTACCCAGCACCTCCTCTATCCTGCACCTCCTGTACCCAGCACCTCCTATATCCTGCACCTCCTGTACCCAGCACCTCCTCTATCCTGCACCTCCTGTACCCAGCACCTCCTATATCCTGCACCTCCTGTACCCAGCACCTCCTCTATCCTGCACCTCCTGTACCCAGCACCTCCTCTATCCTGCGCCTCCTGTACCCAGCACCTCCTCTATCCTGCGCCTCCTGTACCCAGCACCTCCTCTATCCTGCACCTCCTGTACCCAGCACCTCCTCTATCCTGCACCTCCTGTACCCAGCACCTCCTCTATCCTGCACCTCCTGTACCCAGCACCTCCTCTATCCTGCGCCTCCTGTACCCAGCACCTCCTCTATCCTGCGCCTCCTGTACCCAGCACCTCCTCTATCCTGCGCCTCCTGTACCCAGCACCTCCTCTATCCTGCACCTCCTGTACCCAGCACCTCCTCTATCCTGCGCCTCCTGTACCCAGCTCCTCCTATATCCTGCGCCTCCTGTACCCAGCTCCTCCTATATCCTGCACCTCCTGTACCCAGCACCTCCTCTATCCTGCACCTCCTGTACCCAGCACCTCCTATATCCTGCACCTCCTGTACCCAGCACCTCCTCTATCCTGCACCTCCTGTACCCAGCACCTCCTCTATCCTGCACCTCCTGTACCCAGCACCTCCTCTATCCTGCGCCTCCTGTACCCAGCACCTCCTCTATCCTGCGCCTCCTGTACCCAGCACCTCCTCTATCCTGCACCTCCTGTACCCAGCACCTCCTCTATCCTGCACCTCCTGTACCCAGCACCTCCTCTATCCTGCACCTCCTGTACCCAGCACCTCCTCTATCCTGCGCCTCCTGTACCCAGCACCTCCTCTATCCTGCGCCTCCTGTACCCAGCACCTCCTCTATCCTGCGCCTCCTGTACCCAGCACCTCCTCTATCCTGCACCTCCTGTACCCAGCACCTCCTCTATCCTGCGCCTCCTGTACCCAGCTCCTCCTATATCCTGCGCCTCCTGTACCCAGCTCCTCCTATATCCTGCACCTCCTGTACCCAGCACCTCCTCTATCCTGCACCTCCTGTACCCAGCACCTCCTATATCCTGCACCTCCTGTACCCAGCACCTCCTCTATCCTGCACCTCCTGTACCCAGCACCTCCTATATCCTGCACCTCCTGTACCCAGCACCTCCTCTATCCTGCACCTCCTGTACCCAGCACCTCCTCTATCCTGCGCCTCCTGTACCCAGCACCTCCTCTATCCTGCACCTCCTGTACCCAGCACCTCCTCTATCCTGCACCTCCTGTACCCAGCACCTCCTCTATCCTGCGCCTCCTGTACCCAGCACCTCCTCTATCCTGCACCTCCTGTACCCAGCACCTCCTCTATCCTGCGCCTCCTGTACCCAGCACCTCCTCTATCCTGCACCTCCTGTACCCAGCACCTCCTCTATCCTGCACCTCCTGTACCCAGCACCTCCTCTATCCTGCACCTCCTGTACCCAGCACCTCCTCTATCCTGCGCCTCCTGTACCCAGCACCTCCTCTATCCTGCGCCTCCTGTACCCAGCACCTCCTCTATCCTGCGCCTCCTGTACCCAGCACCTCCTCTATCCTGCACCTCCTGTACCCAGCACCTCCTCTATCCTGCGCCTCCTGTACCCAGCTCCTCCTATATCCTGCGCCTCCTGTACCCAGCTCCTCCTATATCCTGCACCTCCTGTACCCAGCACCTCCTCTATCCTGCACCTCCTGTACCCAGCACCTCCTATATCCTGCACCTCCTGTACCCAGCACCTCCTCTATCCTGCACCTCCTGTACCCAGCACCTCCTATATCCTGCACCTCCTGTACCCAGCACCTCCTCTATCCTGCACCTCCTGTACCCAGCACCTCCTCTATCCTGCACCTCCTGTACCCAGCACCTCCTCTATCCTGCACCTCCTGTACCCAGCTCCTGGACAGCTGCAGGACCCTGATGTGATTAGCCTGGCTCACATCCATCTTATCCAGATCCCCCACTCTCTCTCTTCCATCCAAGTCTCCTCTTCATCTCCTCTCCTCCTCTCCTCCCCTCTCCTCCCACTCCCTCTCTCCTCCTCATGTAGCTCTCCTCTTCTTCTCCCCTCTCCTCCCCTAACCTCCCTCCTCCTCTCCTCCCGCTCCCTCTCTCCTCCTCATCTAGCTCTCCCTCTTCTCCTCCTGCCCTCTCCTCCAGGCTACATTCCTCATCCCTCCATTAACGAGACCAAATGGACGCCTACAGGAGCAGTTAAAGGGATTTTCTCTGAGACGGATGGACGGAGGGAGGGGGAGAGGGCGGAGAGGGGCACCATGGACTGAGTGGGAGAGCGGATGACAAAGAAACAGAGGCAGAGAGATGGAGAGCAACAGAAAGACAGAGAGGGTGGAGAGGCGGAGGAGCGACTGGAACAGAGAGGGGGTGAAATGGAAAGTGATGAAGAGGAGGCGGTGGGTTTGTGAAGGACTGTTTAAAGGAGAAGCTTGAATGACCTACTTCATCACTGCCCGGACTCTCTGGCCACCCCCCTCACCCTGGCCAGTCCAGCCCAACGCCAGACCTGCGTGTGTGCGTGCGTGTGCAGATGAAAGTGAATTTATAGATCAGTCACGCCTCAGAAACTGGGCCGCAAACACTGAGCACTCTGGGTAATCTACGCTGCTCGAATGGCCGTCACCCCTGGGAGGAAGCCAAGAAATACCACCTAATGCTATCTAATGGAGGACGCAACACACACACACACACCAAAACGCACACACTCCAAGACTCACACCAACACACACACGCTCCGAGACACACAAGCTAATGGAGGTCACAGCCAGGACAATATTTCTTTGTTACTCTCGGTTTCTTCCACAACTAGTGCACCCACACACACACACACATTCATGCATCCATTTATTATCTGTGGTTTTCTGACCCCAGGCTGGTGAGAGTGGTTGTCTGGCCCAGCCGAAGCAGTCCCACGGTGGGCAGTCAGACTGATCCCTCCTCCTCCTCAACCTCCACCTCCTCCTCCTCTCTCTGTCTCTGTCTGCTTTGAGGAGAGGTCTGTTGACTGACTGCAGGCACAGACACACACACCAATAACACACCACTAACACACACCGGTAATGTAGATCTAACTGGTCCTGTAGTCAGATTAAGTCCGACACGAAGACACAATCACATTACTGGTGCATTATGGGTGAAGTCATTGCCTGTCTGTTTGTGGGAGGGAGGAGGGGGCGGGAGAGTACAGGTGCCAAGAGAGGAGGTGCACACACACGTACACACTCACACACACTTGTACATGTGCACTACTCAAGTAAATAATTGATCAATTACTGAAAGAAAGATGTGGTTGTGTTTGTGTCTTTCCCCAGCCTGTTCTCACGCCTCTCCAGAACGGGTGAGGCGTGAGGCCCTACAGCAGCCTGGGAGGTGAGGCCCTACAGCAGCCTGGGAGGTGAGGCCCCCCACAGCAGCCTGGGAGGTGAGGCCCTACAGCAGCCTGGGAGGTGAGGCCCCACAGCAGCCTGGGAGGTGAGGCCCCCCACAGCAGCCTGGGAGGTGAGGCCCCCCACAGCAGCCTGGGAGGTGAGGCCCCACAGCAGCCTGGGAGGTGAGGCCCCCCACAGCAGCCTGGGAGGTGAGGCCCCCCACAGCAGCCTGGGAGGTGAGGCCCCACAGCAGCCTGGGAGGTGAGGCCCCACAGCAGCCTGGGAGGTGAGGCCCCCCACAGCAGCCTGGGAGGTGAAGCCCCAAAGCAGCCTGGGAGGTGAGGCCCCCCACAGCAGCCTGGGAGGTGAGGCCCCAAAGCAGCCTGGGAGGTGAGGCCCCACAGCAGCCTGGGAGGTGAGGCCCCCCACAGCAGCCTGGGAGGTGAGGCCCCCCACAGCAGCCTGGGAGGTGAGGCCCCACAGCAGCCTGGGAGGTGAGGCCCCCCACAGCAGCCTGGGAGGTGAGGCCCCCCACAGCAGCCTGGGAGGTGAGGCCCCACAGCAGCCTGGGAGGTGAGGCCCCACAGCAGCCTGGGAGGTGAGGCCCCCCACAGCAGCCTGGGAGGTGAGGCCCCAAAGCAGCCTGGGAGGTGAGGCCCCCCACAGCAGCCTGGGAGGTGAGGCCCCAAAGCAGCCTGGGAGGTGAGGCCCCCCACAGCAGCCTGGGAGGTGAGGCCCTACAGCAGCCTGGGAGGTGAGGCCCCACAGCAGCCTGGGAGGTGAGGCCCCCCACAGCAGCCTGGGAGGTGAGGCCCTACAGCAGCCTGGGAGGTGAGGCCCCAAAGCAGCCTGGGAGGTGAGGCCCCACAGCACCCACAGGAGGTCTGTCTGGACTGTGAGGTCTGTGTGGACTGCTCCATGCTTCCTGAGAAGGTAGAGAAGGGGGGGGGGGGGGGGGGGTGCAGACAGTAGTATGTAATGAATCATCCAGAACCACAATCAGCCTAAAACAGGTTATAAATCTCTCTTTGTCACATACTCACACACATTTACACACACAAAACCACACGCTACACACTCACACACATACATGTACGGCACACACAAACACAGGTTGCACAGAGAGAGAGAAGCAAGATGGATCATCCTCTGTTCAATAACATCTTGCCAGTCCTACTGGCCCTACCTGTTCACCACTGGACGATCATTTATATGTATGGGTGCAGGGACGTGCACAGGGGGTGGCTAAGGTTGCCCGGGAAACTGCCCGTTTGCCCTCCTCGAGTCAAAGTGCCCCTCCGAGGAAAGAAATACCAAATTAATTAATAGTAAATTTAAACAGCTGCAGAATTTCATGTAGACCTAGATTTTTAAAAATCGCCACTCGAAACATTTCATAAAGTAGCCTTATTCACTTCCAATCGATAAGATTTATTTTCCTTTTTTTGCCGGGGGGGGAGGGAGGGGAGGGGGGGGGCAGAGCGACTGCCCTTCAAAATTCCTGTGCACGTCCCTGTATGGGTGTGTTTGTGTGCGTGTGTGTGTGTGGAAATTATCTCCGGCATCTTGACCAGGGTGTATGGAAAATGCAAATGTATCATTTGTATTCAAATGATACATTTGAATGCAAATGAAACATGATACAGAATGATTTGTATTCGTACTGCCAGAATCATCTGGAGCAATAATCTGGAGCAGCTTTAGATAGGAATGCTGCAACTCAGATCTTACTTATCACACCATCTGTCTGCCTACAAACGTCCTTTGAAAAGAGAAACAGTAATTGGAGTCACAGATTTACACAGACGGCTGGAATCACTGCTGGAGGGCTGGAGTCACTGCTGGGGGACTGGACTCAGAGCTGGGGGGCTGGAGTCAGAGCTGGGAGGCTGGAATCACTGCTGGGGGACTGGACTCAGAGCTGGGGGGCTAGAGTCAGAGCTGGGAGGCTGGAATCACTGCTGGGGGGCTGGAGTCAGAGCTGGAGGGCTGGAATCACTGCTGGGGGGCTGGAGTCAGAGCTGGGGGGCTGGAGTCAGAGCTGGGGGGCTGGAGTCACTGCTGGGGGGCCGGAGTCACTGCTGGGGGGCCGGAGTCACTGCTGGGGGGCTGGAGTCAGAGCTGGGGGGCTGGAGTCAGAGCTGGTGGGCTGGAATCACTGCTGGGGGGCTGGAGTCAGAGCTGGTGGGCTGGAATCACTGCTGGTGGGCTGGAATCACTGCTGGGGGGCTGGAGTCCGAGCTGGTGGGCTGGAGTCCGAGCTGGGGGGCTGGAGTCACTGCTGGGGGGCTGGAGTCACTGCTGGGGGGCTGGAGTCACTGCTGGGGGGCTGGAGTCACAAGAGAGGAAAGGAGCACGTGGAACCCTTATGACACTGTGGCACCCCCCCTCCTCCTCCCTCCGGTTGCATTCACACCTCCACCCTCACATCTGGAGAGCACTGCGAACATAGTGTTGATGACATTGTCTCAGCGGGACCAGCTGTTACAGCTGATGTGTGACTTGCCTGGGGGGGGGGGGGGGGGGGGGGGCTAGGTCGTCCTCTCTAGCAGTGTGCCACAGCCAGAGGTCACGTGACCCCAGAGACTTGCTGTAGTCTCGCAG
>NC_085030.1:13891836-13899336 GCF_963692335.1 Osmerus eperlanus
AGGGAGAGAGAGAGGAGAGAGAGAGAGAGTGGGATGAGCTAATGTCACACCCCATTATACTCAGATTGCCCTCAAAGGTGTGTATGTACAATGTGTGTGTATGTACAGTGTGTGTGTGTGTGTGTGTGTGTGTGTGTGTGTACGTACGGTGTGTGTGTGTGTGTACAGTGTGTTGCCTGCTTCCTCTCATAGGAGCAGTTATCAGATAGGGTTGATCTCTGTGCTAAGCAGACAGTGATGGAGAGTGAGGATTCCACCACAGATTATAGGACTAGACACATACACACACACACACATACACACTCAAACACACAAAAGCAAGTGTGAAAGGCACAGTCCTTTTCTGTCTACCAAGTTCAACCCTGCTGCTGATCTCAGGTCCACATGAATCATCTGACATCATGAAACCAAACCTGACTCACTGATGATGTCACTCACAGGACGGAGCAATGTCTAACAATGATGATGTCACTGACTCAATGCTAACAAATTCAAGTGTTCCGACAATGTGTCAGTTCTAGAAGGACAAGCTCTCACAGGCCCATGAGCGTGAGGGATAAGACAGGTGTGTATGTGACAGGTGTGTGATGTAGAGTACAACTGGAGTCATAGACTGCTGGCTTAGCACACATACTACCACCTGAACACACACTCAACAACATAAACATGACCACAGACTGACTGTATACACATTTATCACTGGCAGTACATACAACTCTCTCTCTCTCTCTCTCTCTCTCTCTCTCTCTCTGTCTCTCTCACTTTGTCTATATCTCTGTCTTTCTCTCTCTGTCTCTCTGTCTCTCTGTCTCTCTCTTCTCTCTCTGTCTCTCTCTGTCTCTCGTCTCTCTCTCTCTCTCTCTCTCTCTCTCTCTCTCTCTCTCTCTCTCTCTCTCTCTCTCTATCTTCTCAGCAAAGGAGAAGGAATTGACAGCATACAGACGGAATGTTTCAGTGGAGAGAACCCATCTGTCACCTGGCAACCAGGAGGTGGGACGGGCAGTATCCCATGGCGACAGAGTACAGGGCTGTCAATCAGACTCCCTGTTGGAGTGGAGAGGAAAATGTATGGACACATGGAGAAAAGAGAGATGGAGAGATGGAGGGATGGAGAGATGGAAGGATGGAGAGATGGAGGAATGGAGGAATGGAGAGATGGAGGGATGGAGGATGGAGGAATGGAGAGATGGAGGAATGGAGAGATGGAGCTAAGGAATGAAGGGCAGCGGAGGCAGAGAAGAGAGGAGAGCAACATCCCAAACAGAGACTGTGTCCTTGAACGTGGTGTACAGTGTGTGTGTGTGTGTGTGTGTGTGTGTGTGTGTGTGTGTGTGTGTGTGTGTGTGTGTGTGTGTGTGTGTGTGTGTGTGTGTTGTGTGTGTGTGTGTAATACCCTGGCCTGTTGGGTCTGGCTCTACAGGGGGAGCAGCCTGGGTCTATATCCAACACAGAGACCCCATCTTGGGCAGACTAATCACAGACAGACCTCTTCTCCCGGGGAATCCCACCGCAGACAAGAAGAAGGAGGGGAGAGGGGAGAGGAGGAAATGGAGAGGAGTGGATTCCATTAGGCTTAGAGAGAGAAGAGAAGCAGGTGAAGCAGTGAACAGGTGTAGCTGCAGAGGGGGTAGAATCATCCTCTTTCATCCACCTGTCTTCCCCTCCTCTCTTCTCTCATCCTTTCTTCTCCTCTTTCGTATTCCTCTACTCCTCTCCTCCTTTCCGTTCATCCTGTCACGGCCACAGCCGTGCCCCCCCCCCCAGTTTCAGTTTTTTGTCCTGCCCTAGTGTTTCCCTGTCATTGTCTTCACCTGTCTCGTTAGCGTCATTGTGTCCACCTGTGTGTCGTTTGGGTGTGTATTTAGGTTCCTGTTTTGTGTCCAGTCTTTGTCTTGTCCTTACCATACCTGTCTGTGTGAGTACCCTATCTGTTCCCGTTTTTGTGAATAAAACCCTTGTTTCTGCCATGCCTGCCGACTCCCCTGCATTTGGGTCCAACCCCACCTCACGCCGTGACACATCCCCTCCTACCCTTTCCCCTGCTCTTTTCCTCTCCCTTCTTTTCCTCCCATCCATCCTTTTCTCATCTCCAATCCATCCATCCCTTCTCCTCTTGTTTCCTGTCTTCTTCTGGTTCCAGTGGGTTTCTGAGAGTGAACTAGTGCGCCCCAGAAACCCAGAATAGTTGCTTTAGAGTTCGAATGTTTTCATCTCTGAATGTTGGAAAGCAGAACTCAGGGGAAAAGAAATACACTCACATATACATAGTCTCTCTGTTTAAGTTGAAGGTGTTTCTCTTCTAACGCTCCCTGGGACTCTGCATGCTGCCCACACACACACACACACACACCAAACGTGGGTCTACACCAAAGGCCCAGTCTGACAGCCTCCTAAGACAACTCCTCTCTGTTCTCCCTCTCCTCTTTGTGTGTGTGTGTGTGTGTGTGTGTGTGTGTGAGGTCTGCCATTTCCCAGAGGAGACAGAGAGGCGCCGGGGGGACACTGGGGGGCTGGCTGGCTGGCTGGATGGCTGGCTGGCTGGATGGCTGGCTGGCTGGATGGCTGGATGGCTGGATGGCTGGATGGCTGGCTGGCTGGCTGGATGGCTGGCTGGCTGGCTGGCTGGATGGCTGGCTGGATGGATGGCTGGCTGGCTGGCTGGCTGGCTGGATGGCTCGCTGGCTGGCTGGATGGCTGGCTGGCTGGCTGGCTGGCTGGCTGGCTGGCTGGCTGGCTGGCTGGGTGGCTGGCTGGTGGGCTGGCTGTCTGGCTGACTGACTGGTGGAGTAGCTGGCTGGCTGATATCCTGCTCTTCCTCCAGGTCTCCACAGCCCATGCAGAGTTCCAGGCCTCCACTGAAGGACTGTGAAGAGAAGTTATCCTCAGTCGAGAAAACACACATGAGAGAGAGGCTTTTATTTGTGTTAGTTTCTGACTGTGGGTAATACCCCTTGAATTCTGTCATCTTTAATCAATCAAATTTTCTTAATTTACTTTTTCAGTCAACAGCCTTTGACTAGAACCTCAAATGTCATATTAGCATTTTGAGGATCTTCTCCATCTTGCTCTCCCTTTCCTCTATCTCTCTCTCTGTCTGTTTCTATCTCTCTTTTTGCATTTCTCTCTATCTCTCTCTGTGTATCACTCTATCTCTGTCCTTCTGAAGGGAATAATTGTGCTGAGTTTTATTATGTTCTACTATGTCATTCAAAGAGATCTGGGAATTAGAACTGGAATCCAGAGACATCCAATTAGGTCGTACAAATGGAGTCTGCCCACGCATGATTGGTTACCCTTTATGGCTGATGTCATCCGAGCCAAAGCACAAACCTTGAATCCTCAGTATTTAAAACTATGTTTGTGGTAAGTCTAGGGGAGGTGTTGAGTTCACCTTACGGGACTTCAAAGAGAGAACAGTGTGTGTGGGTGGGGTGGGGGGGGGGGTATAGCAGTATCCATCTCCACTGCGTGGCAGTTAGGATATTATTTTCAAGTTAGCACAATGCTTGTGTTATAGCTTAATAATTGTGGTATGCTTTGTTACAATAGCATTATATTAAATAAAATAACCATGAGTGGTTATTGTAAAACATTATAACAACATTTCTGATATGTATTCAGGAATGAAAGAAATAGCCCGAAGGCGCGTGGAGCCTGGCTGCGGTAGAAAGAGAGGTTGTGGATACGCCAGCATGTGGGTGTGTGTATGAGCGAGAGAGAGCGAGAGAGACAGCGAGAGAGAGCGAGAGAGAGCGAGAGAGAGCGAGAGAGAGAGCGAGAGAGAGCGAGAGAGAGCGAGAGAGAGAGAGACTCGCAGGCGTCTTGTCTTTCACAAAGACAATACTTATTTCGTTCTTGTTCAGCTACCGCTCTCCTCCGCTGTTAGGAACAGCTACACCGGCTATATCTATCCGTGATGGGCAGCGGAAATCCACAAATCGGTACAGAGACCGGACATTTACCACACCTTCATTAAGCTTAGGCTAGGCGGTAAGCTATCGATCTAAAGAGCTAAGGCAGTGTCCCCGAATCAGAGGCTGGTATACTGGACTGCTACTCTAAGTGTCTTTATCTACGTGTATTCAACTATTATTCCTGGTTTCAGCTTTTCAGGGGTGAGAACCTTGATAAGAACGCATCCCAAACCGGGGAATTCACCACAGGAGGCACGCTGTAGCGAGACTCTCAGCAAGGGCTTATCCGTCAGATTGTGACTGATTTCAGGTTACTTGTTATGAACGTTCATGTAGTTTATTTTTGTGAGAATTCTGAATGATCTGGATCTAAAGACCTGAACGCATCATTAACGGGATATTACCGGGAGGACGGATGGGGAAGACTGTGTAGTACTGGTAAGTCAAATTAATTACTACTACAGCAAAACCTCGTCTATTGAAATTTCACTCACGCCTACACACAAGTGTGTGTGCGTGTGTGTGAGGTATGTTCGTGCGTGTGTGTGTGCAAGCATGCGTGCGCATGTATGCACCCTATAGAGTATTTACTAATCACCTGCACGGTTCGAGAGATGAGAATCAATCTGCATTATGATGTTTCACTCGTCTTCAACTTGAAAATATTCGTGCTAATTGTTGATTTACATGGTGTCAAAGTTAATGGATGGTCATGTAGTACCAGATGGAAGCTGTAGAATAATGTCAGTCTGATGCACCGCCCCGCTTTACTACAATATGAGCCCCAGTTCGTAGAGTGAGTCAGCGCTGTTTTACCTGCCGTAGGTGAAACACATTCATTTGAGGTCAATTCTGCTTCAGAATTTTTCTCAGAAAGAATTCTGATCGGTGTCGAAACCGATCAGAATTGAACGTGAATGTGTGCTATGAGCTTGGGACCGACGGGAGGTAGCGGCGTCACTTATCAGCGTATCTGTGTAATCATTAATCACACTGGGTATCTGCGAATAAGTACATGCGAACTTCCGTGGAAAGCTTGACCAAGTTGCCTCTGTCTGTCACACGCCTGTGTAAAAGCAGGAGGGGAATTGTTTGCTATTGGAAATGGGCCAGTGTGTGAACAAATCGAAGCTATTCGTCGCGTCATCCTGTGCGTTAAAATGTAAAGGTGGGAGTTCTGCCCAATATGTTGCACTGAGACCGTAAGTGACGTCAGTGTAGGTGAGTAATCGTACTATATCCCATATATTTACTGAAGGCCAATGTGTCATAAAACCACAAGTGTTGTTGAACAGTGAAACAATAACTGATCTACTACGAAATAGGTGTTTTATTAGAAAGAGGGTAGTTTAACATTTTTAAGGCAAACAATGTTTCAACCTTGAGGATATCGTTTTTTCCTAGTGTGCGTCTGTGTGTGTGTGTGTGTGTGTATGTTTGAGTAAAGGGTCTGTCTGGGGTCTTGGGAGGTAAACAGGTCTGCTGCTGGTAGTCTGCCTTGTTTGGCACCTTTATTACCTCCATCCATCCTGCTTTATGTGTGTGTGTGCCTGTGTGTGTGTGTGTGTGTGTGTGTGTGTGTGTTAGAGACAGAGAGGGAGAGGGAGAGAGAGAAAGCACTAAGAACCTGAAGAGGCCTTTGATCTTGAACCCAGAACCAGTAGAGGACCTGTCTCTGTCAGATAAACAAATATATAAACAGATCAAGACTCAGTGACAAATACAGATAGAGAGAGAGAGGGGAGAGAGAGAGTGACTGAGAGGGGGAAAGAGAAAGAGGGGGGGAGAGAGAGGAAGACTGAGAGAGAGGGAGAAAGAGGGAGAGAGAGGATTAGAGAGAGGGAGACAGAGAGAGGATGAGGGAGAGAGAGAGAATGAGAGAAAGGGAGAGAGGGGAAGAGGGAGAGAATGAGAGAGTGAGAGAGGGAGAATTAGAGAGAGGGAGAGAATGAGAGAAAGAGAGACAGAGAGAGAGAGAGAGATAATTAGAGTGAGGGAGGGAGAGGAAGAGAGGAAGCAGTGATGGTGATCTGAAAGAGGAGAGTGAGACGCACAGCAGGGACTTGACAGGCTACTAATTACCTCACAACACGAGAGGGGCGCTATGGCAACGCTCTGCTGTCTGTGTTCCAGCATTATGGGATGTTCCTGTAGTCTACTGTACAGCTCTGCATAAGGCTCTGCAACCTGATGATGGTAATGCTACAGTGTCCTGTTATGTGTCTTTACTAAGGATGGGTTCAGCTCAGTGGTAGAACATTTAACTGCAGATAAAGAGATCTCAGGTTCAAATTCCCCCTGTTCTTCACTTGGGGTGTTATGTACTGCTGCGTGTCTAGCTATTTCTCTAGTCCTGTGCTGGTGTGTGGACGTGCCGGCCTGCCTGCTGTCACATGACAGGAAGTGAGAGAGCTGTCAGGAACCAGTTAGGCAGCATAAGTGAGTGTTAACACCTCCATATGCTGGTGTCATCCAGAGGAATAATCAGTTCTGGTCTGGCTGGATCCTCCCATCCCAGACACTCAGTGCAGCAGACAGGGCCTGGCAGTGTACAACACGGACCTGTCTGACTACCCCCACACAAATTACACATCCTTTGTCTGTCCATACAACTAGTGTGTCTGACTGGCTGTCTGTCTGTCTGGCTGACTGTCTGGTTGACTGTCAGTCTCACCGTGTAGACAAATAGAAAGCTTTTTCTAGACACCTTCAAAAAGGTGTTCTTTAAATGTCTAATCGCTCCATTCCTATCTTCTCCAATTATTGGAAAAGATCATTCCTCAGAATTGGCTTGTCTTATGACAAAATCATGTATACTTTGGAGAAAATCTCTCCTTCTCTCCTACTCTCCCCTTCATAAGGTAGTTATGAATATTGTTAAGATTCATGAGTGTCACAGGAACCAGGCCCAGGTGTGAATGACAGATTGAGGCTGAGCAGACATCAGACGTACTCCTGCCCACATCACCCTTCTCAGGTTGTTGGTAATTATATATAAGTAACATGATAGATAACATGAGATCTCTGTCTCTCTCTCACTCACAAGTTTTCTCTTTTCCTCTCTCTCACAAGTTTCCTCTTTTTCTCTCTGTCTTTCTCTCTCGCGCTCTTTGTCTCTGTCACTCGCTTCCCCCCCCCCCCTCTCTCTCTCTCTCTCTCTCTCTCTCTCTCTCTCTCTCTCTCTCTCTCTCTCTCTCTCTCTCTCTCTCTCTCTCTCTCTCTCTCTCTCTGTCTGACAGTGAGGACCACACCTCAGGGAGACTCTAAACAGATTCAGATGTGTGTTTTCTCGACTTGGTGATGACTTCACTGCTCTGAGCATCTGCTTCAGTTCCACACACACACACACAAACACACACACATACGTCTGGTATGATAGGGTTTGTTTATGTTATGAAATAGGTTCATGTGGACCAGTGAGGTCGATCCGGCCAAAGCAGGTGGCAGGATATCCCTCTGACCCTGGGCTCCTGACCTCTGAACTCTGACCCTGGAGGACCCTGGACACACAGGGCCCCGCCTTGCTGAAGGACTTCAGTGAGTGGGTTTACATAGTGTGTGTTTCTCTCCAGATCAGAAAGACACA
>NC_085030.1:13904336-13912181 GCF_963692335.1 Osmerus eperlanus
CATGCAGACAGATCTGGGTTATCTGGAGTGATGAGTGGAGGATGGGGAGAGATCTAGAGGGCAAGAGGACTGGTGTGTGAGAAACAACACTTTCATTAACTAAACTGCCAGCCAGATATCCAGCCTGATAACCAGTCAGATATCCAGCCTGATAACCAGTCAGATAGCCAGCCTGATAACCAGCCAGATATCCAGCCTGATAACCAGTCAGATATCCAGCCTGATAACCAGTCAGATATCCAGCCTGATAACCAGTCAGATATCCAGCCTGATAACCAGCCAGATATCCAGCCTGATAACCAGTCAGATATCCAGCCTGATAACCAGTCAGATATCCAGCCTGATAACCAGCCAGATATCCAGCCTGATAACCAGTCAGATATCCAGCCTGATAACCAGCCAGATATCCAGCCTGATAACCAGTCAGATATCCAGCCTGATAACCAGCCAGATATCCAGCCTGATAACCAGTCAGATATCCAGCCTGATAACCAGTCAGATATCCAGCCTGATAACCAGTCGGCCTCTCCTGTAAGAGCCAGTCCTCTGTTAGCTAGCTGCAGAGCTGACATGTACACACACAAAGGACCTCAGATAGATGCACATTCACATCAGGCTTTATGTATGTGTGTTCATGCATGTGTTAATGTGTGCACGTGTATCTCTGAGTGTGTGTGCACATGTTCACTAGTCTTAATAGTGACATCATCCCAGGAGTCAGAGTTTTGCCTGAGGCTTTTAACAAAGGATAGAAAACCACAGTAGATATATGTGACCTGACAGCTTTACACTCCGGCACACACACACACACACACACACAGCCACACACACTTTCTCTGCTTCATAGTAGGCATGCTGGGACAAATTTAGAAACCCAAAATACGCTAGTTAGCATTCCTGTGACTGTTCTCTGCTTGTACACACTAATTTGTTTGTGTGTGTGTGGATGGGTGTGCGTGTGTGGGTGCATGCGTGTGTGGGTGTGTGTTTCAGGAGCATCTGAGTCATATATGTCCAGAGGAGTTTGTCCAAGCCTTCGTACAGAAGGACCCACTGGACAGCACACAGGTATGGGGTGTTTATGTGTGTGTGTGCTATGCCTGTAATTCTAGGGTCACACTGAAGTCACTGAGGTCATCCAGGCCCATAACGTGTGTGTGTGTGTGTGTGCAGCCATGTTTCAGTGACCAGAAAAAGAAGACCACCAACCTTGAGGCCTACGTCAGATGGTTCAACAGACTGTGTTATCTGGTCGCTACGGAGATCTGCATGGTAACTACAACTGGACTGGACAAAAGACACATATGAGACTCTTGGAGGTCCTTATGAACCAGCCGGACCACCACTGGGCTCATGTCATGAGAGATTACTCCTGTCCCCCTACTCCCCCTGGTGGTCTCATACTGCCATAACACACTCTCACACATGATGACATTCACCTTCCCACATAACTGGTTGTTGTGATTACATACCAGTACATCAGTATCTTCTTGTGTGTGTGTGTGTGTGTGTGTGTGTGTGTGTGTGTGTGTGTGTGCAGCCTGGTAAGAAGAAGCAGAGAGCCCTGGTGATTGAGTTCTTTATCGACGTGGCCAGAGAGTGCTTCAATATCGGCAACTTCAACTCCCTCATGGCCATCATCTGTGAGTGTGTCGGACTGGGAAGCTCCCAGACCCAGCCTGTTCAGTAGCTACCTGTAAATATCCATGTGGACAGGATGTAGGAATCTATGATACAATAATGGATTATAGCCTGTCTCTGCCATGGCTTGTTTATAGGGTTAGTATTCTTGAGGATGGCAAATAAAAGACTCTCCCTCTCTCTCCCTCTCTCTCCCTCTCCCTTCCTCCCTCTCCCTCTTTTGCACCCTCTCCCTTCCTCTCTCTCCCTCTCTTTCCCTCTTTCTCTCCATCTCTTCATCAGCTGGCATGAACATGAGTCCAGTATCTCGTCTAAAGAAGACCTGGAGCAAAGCCAAGACGGCCAAGTTCTTCATCCTGGAGGTGAACATCACAGACCTGGCTCAGTGAACGATGATGTTGATGTTGATGATGATGATGATGATGTTCTCTTGTGGACTTTCAGCACCAGATGGATCCTACTGGGAACTTCTACAACTACAGGACTGCTCTGAGGGGGGCTGTCCACCGCTCACAGACTGCCAGCAGCAACAGGGAGAAGGTAGGCGAGAACATCACAACCACAAGTGTTCCACCCCTCCGGAACACCACTAACCTAAGGACCCATCAGCACAACTTCTACGGAACATCTCTCTGCCGGTCGAAGGAACACAGAACTTGTTGTACTTGATAAGGGAGTCAGGTGGCTGAGCGGTGAGGGAATCGGGCTAGTAATCCGAAGGTTGCCAGTTCGATTCCCGGTCATGCCAACTGACGTTGTGTCCTTGGGCAAGGCACTTCACCCTACTTGCCTCGGGGGAATGTCCCTGTACTTACTGTAAGTCGCTCTGGATAAGAGCGTCTGCTAAATGACTAAATGTAAATGATGTGCATTCCAAAATTGAACGACTACCTTTCAAACTGGGTTGTGTCTCTCTCTCCTTTCCGTCTCTCTCTCTTTCACTGGGACTCTCGCCCCCACACCCCATCTCAGATCGTGATCCCTTTCTTCAGTATGCTTATTAAAGATATCTACTTCCTAAACGAAGGATGTGCCAACCGCCTGCCCAACGGACATGTCAACTTTGAGGTGAGGCCACAGCAGGTACCGGACCCTCCCTCAGTCCCCCTCTCCCCCCCTGAGTCCCCCTCTCCGTTCCTCCTCCCTCCACCCGCTCCCTCAGTCCCCCTCTCCCTTCCTCCTCCCTCCACCCCCTCCTTCAGTTCCTCCCCCCTCCTCCCTCAGACCCCCTCTCCCCTCCTCCTCCCTCCACCCCCTCCTCCAGTTCCTCCCCCCTCCCTCAGTCCCCCTCTCCCCTCCTCCTCCCTCCACCCCCTCCTTCAGTTCCTCCCCCCTCCTCCCTCCCTCAGTCCCCCTCTCCCCTCCTCCTCCCTCCACCCCCTCCTTCAGTTCCTCCCCCCTCCCTCAGTCCCCCTCTCCTTCCTCCTCCCTCCACCCCCTCCTTTAGTTCCTCCCCCCTCCCTCCCTCTCTTTAGCCCTCACTCCAACATCAACTCTCCCTCCTCGCTTGTGTTTGTGTGGATCAGAAATTCGTGGAGCTGGCGAGGCAGGTGGGGGAGTTCATGACGTGGAAGCAGGCCGAGTGTCCGTTCGAGCAGGACAGGGTCATCCTGCATTATCTCCACACAGCACCCATCTTCACCGAGGACGGTGAGCCTGCTATTCCAGAGACAGAACCTGGCACAGACACATCAGAACCTAGGACAGAGACAGAACCTGGTACAAACACATCAGAACTTAGGACAGAGACATAACTTGGCACAGACACATCAGAACCTAGGACAGAGACAGAACCTGGTACAGACACATCAGAACCTGGTACAGACACATCAGAACCTAGGACAGACAGAACCTGGCACAGACACATCAGAACCTAGGACAGAGACAGAACCTGGCACAGACACATCAGAACCTGGTACAGACACATCAGAACCTAGGACAGAGACAGAACCTGGGTCAGACACATCAGAACCTAGGACAGAGACAGCACTTAGATCAGACAGAGTGGATGTCTGGTGTCTGGTTCATGTGTGTGGTTCTCCCTCCTCCAGGCCTCTACCTGGCGTCCTACGAGAGTGAGAGCCCAGAGAACCAGGTGGAGAAGGAAAGGTGGAAATCACTCAGGTGGGACACACACACAAACCCCTGACAGGACCCACACAAACCCCTGACATGACCCACACAGCTGACAGGCCTCTTTGTTTCAGCAGGTTTATTCAAATTCTCTCTCTCTCTCCCTTTGTCTCTTTCTCTCTATGTATATATCTCCCTCTGTCTGTCTCTCTCTCTCTGTCTCCGCCTCTGCCTCTATTTATCCAGGTCTAATATCCTGGGGAAGACATGAGTGGCCCAGGCTAGTTCACCCTCCTGCCAGCAGGGGCAGTGTTCTCATTGCAATAACACTAACTGTGAAGGAACCAACCAAGCTGGTACTTAGGGTTTTTTCTTCATGTGAAGACGGCCACAAAACAAACAACTACAACGTTGATGAACAGGAGTCATCAACACGACACGAAACAAACAGAACAAAATAAAGAATCATGCATACGAACAAGAAATTCTAATAAGAAGAAACTTCAAGCTATATGGACACTGGAGCAAAATGCCTTTGTTATGTATTTGGCTAGTGTACTTTAGACTGGGTACTTTGTGTGTTGTGTGTATGTGTGTGCGCACCTATGTGAGTGTGCGTGAGGAATTGATGTGTATCTATTCTTGACTTGATGTTAACTCTCTGTGGGGGGTCATGTTTACTACTGTAAAGTGTACAGTTACAGGGAGAACTACTTTTAAACGTTAATTTAATATTGATATTATTGTCATTAATCAGCCTATTTCTCTCATCTCTCGTACTGTAATAATTGTATAAAAGTTACTGTTTTGTGAAGGGCGCTGGCTAGCCCAATCAGCTGTTAAACTACATTCAGTCCTCTTAAGACATTGGCTGCTGAACTGGGAGGCGGGGAAGAGCATCTGATCAATCCTTGGAGATTTTGACCCCTTACTGTATGTAACCCCCTCAAGAAAATGCCTGTGTATATGTGTGTGTATATATATGTGTGTGAGTGTGTGAGTGTGAGTGTGAGTGTGAGTGTGAGAGTGTATACACCTCTGTATTCTTCATACCTTCAGACCTCATCAGATTATTGGTGTCTTCTATCTCTCCTGTCCTTGGGGATCTGGGCTGAGGTTGTTCAGTGTTTACCTCTGTCTAAAAAAAAACGACTTGTGCCACGAAAACATGATAACATGAAAACATGAAAACATGATAACATGAAAAGATCCAAGTGCAAAACAATCAAAAGCCAGACCAGTGTAGATTGTGTATAAAGGACTTTATTAACCACATCTTCCTGCTCGAACAGGAAGTGTTTCTCTGACTGACATTCAGTTGTTATATATTTATAGATAATGGATATGTCTCTGATGACATATGTAGCTTTGTTTTACTGGCTTTTTCTCCTGTATTGAAACTGAAGGATTCTGGATGGAATGAGACAGACAGGCTGTGTTTAAAAGGACTGGATGTGTTCAAAGACCCCTGAAACAGCTGTGTGTACGGATGGAAGCTTATGTCTTCATGAACGGTCAAGAGAATCCCTGTTTGACTGTCAGCTCCCCTCTCAGTAAGACACTATGGTGTGGGGTTTGGTCTGTTTTAGATGGGTAGGGAGATTGGTGCCAGATAGAATCACTGATTATTTACAGACTATCCAGGTTCCTCTAATTTATAATGTGTGGTTGTTTATGCCATTGATGTTTCGTGGGATTATCATTGAACTAGTTTATTTTTGCATTTTTCTTGTGAGCCAGGGGTTAAGTGTTGGGTTGGGGGAGGGGGGTCGTTCTGGGAGGGTATGGGGGGTGTAAACGGTTTGATTCCATTTGATATGATTGATGTTATTATACGTTAAAAAGGGCACCTTTCATTAAGTTTAGAAGAAGCTAGGTGTGTTCTTGTCTCTCCGTTCTTCTGTTTGTTGACAAGTCCCCTGGTGTTCCCAGGAGAAAGCTGGTAGACAAGGATTCGAGGGCATTTACAACTGCTGCTTTCAGAGAACTGTGTACCTGCATGTGAGCTTTTGGGTTTGTGTATGTGTGTGTGTGTGTGTGTGTGTGAGAGAGAGAGAGAGAGAGAGAGAGAGAGAGAGAGAGAGAGAGAGAGAGAGAGAGAGAGAGAGAGAGAGAGAGAGAGAGAGAGAGAGGAGAGAGAGAGAGAGAGAGAGAGAGAGAGAGAGAGAGAGAGAGAGAGAGAGAGAGAGAGAGAGAGAGAGAGATGAGAGAGAGAGAGAGAGAGAGAGAGAGAGAGAGAGAGAGAGAGAGAGAGAGAGAGAGAGAGAGAGAGAGAGCACACTCTGGAGCAGCTAGTCATCTGAAAAGGTTTGTTTACCACGCCATGATGTTTCTGGTACCATAGTTTGCAAAGTTGAAATCAATACTGAAATCAATAAATGTCTTTTAATAGAACCCAACAATTCTTTGGATTATTTCTTAGACTTAAATTAAATGGCTGTAGGAATTCCAATTCTTAGCCCTATTATTCATGTAAATCTACATTCCCCACTTCAACTGGGCGTTGTCTTTCTTGGGAGAGGCAGATTACCGTGGAATCCACCATTACTGGCCTCGATAGTCCTCAAGAGCATTTCCGGTTTAGCAAATTCGCCTTCAGAATTCGAGCATGGCCTGAGCTGTACCATCGTCTTATTTTGTTTATGCAAAAGAAAAAAAAACGACCGAAAAAAAATAAAAAATAAATACTCTCTCTAAAACACTATTTTGCAAATATAGCACAAAAAAAGTTTTGCTGGAAAATTGTGTTTACTACGAACCTTCAGCATTTTTCTGCAAAATAATCATAATATCAATAAATATCAATAAAATAATTATTTTAAATGAAGGAGCCAGAACATTCTCCTGCCACTTATATGGGAATGGAAAACGTATTTTCAGAGAAAACTGTCCAGATAAACCTTGCACCAGTTGAAGGAAGTTTACTTCGAAGTAGAAAAGAGGAGAAAGCGTTTCCTAACCTTTATTTTGAAATATGTTGAGGATACAACCGGAAACTACCCAAAGCGTGACGTAGTGTTTATTTACGTAACGGAAAATTCTAGAGAATTCAAGGTAGAGCTCGTGTGAGCAGAATAGTTTTGTTCGATTATTTAGTTTCAGATATTCTACATTTCATATCCGAATTTTCATTTTCGACATATCGTAATCTAGACAAGGTGAGGAAAGTCGACTGGTATATTTTACAAAGGCATCGTAAATGTAAAATCTAATAAACTAGCTACTGTAACTAGCTCGAACGTTAGCTTAATGTTAGCAATCCATAGAACAAAGCCACGCGTCACAATCCGACCGTATTGGCTGGTAAACGTTAGCCTGATAGATAGCTATAGTTACCCTAGTTAGTTAATAGCTTGGCTAACTTGAGAACGAACTCGAGTTTATGCACTATTGCCAAGTTGTCTATTTAGTAATAGGATCCAGCCAACGTTATCCAAACTTAATTTATACAGGTTGGCGATTGCGGTATTTAGCTAGAGCTAGCTAGTTTGTTAGCATATCTACAGTAATCCATTTGGCTAGCATCATTTGAAAAAGTTAGCTAAGCTAGCAAGGTAATGTCAACAGCCTTTTTTTATGACACAGATGCGGCAGTCGAAGCGAATGCGTTCACCGGACTCTTTGCTCGATGCGTGGGAGGAGAGAATGCAGAGCCATAAGCGCCGAAGAAGAGACTCGCACAGCAGCGAGAGGGAGAACGAATCTAGAAGACATCGTCGTCAATACACAACGAAAAGAGGGTAAATATAGCACTGGTCCAATGGCCGCATTATACCCCACCCACTCTGGACGGCCCCCTTTCCTGTCCTTTCCAAATGCAGAGAAGTGCCCGCGGACAGACAACTGTTGATATACAGTTACTGCTGCAGGAAGAAGTCCAGTAGACACCGATACTTCCGTGTCTTTTAGGCCCTGCTCAACCCACTTCTTCATTGTTGACGTAAACAGTAGTAAAGTTTATGGAGGACTGTCAAGTGTACACATTTGAGCTGCCAAACAATAGTTGTCAGGTTTAAGAGTTGTCTGTGAGAAACACAACCACCTAGCTTCTACATGGTCTTACAGATGTTTATCCCTGGCCCCAAAGGCACCATGGAGGATGTTTGGGGGCTGTTAATGTACCAAGCATCA
>NC_085030.1:13912381-13964881 GCF_963692335.1 Osmerus eperlanus
TCACTCTGCCTGTTGTGATGTACTGGTATGTGTGCCTTAATACTCTTAATGTGTGTGACTGCATCTGTGTTTGTGTGTTTGTGTAGGTGTGGTTAGTGCATTTGTGGGATCACATTTGTGTGTGTAAGTGTGGTTTTTCCAGCCATCTTAGGGGGTTAGTAGCTGGCGCCCTCTGTCCTCTAGTCTAGTCTCTTATGGAGGTGTGTGTGTGTTTCTCAACCACAGTTTTTGTGCTTATTCAACTAACTAAATGCAAAGTGACAACCCACCCATCCCTCTCCTCAGGGTGACCAGGGCCAGGCTGGGCCCCCAGGACCCCCGGGGCCCCCAGGACCAAGAGGCCCTCCAGGGAACACAGGCAAGGATGGGCCCCGTGGCCCCTCCGGGGAACCAGTAAGCTGATCACATGTGTTTGTGTGAGTGTGTGTGTGTGTGTGTGTGTCTGTGTGTGTGTGTCTGTGTGTGCGTGTGTGTGTGTGTGTGTCTGTGTGTGCGTGTGTGTGTGTGTGTGTGTGTGTGTGTGTGTGTGTGTGTGTGTGTGAGAGTGAGTGAGTGTGAGAATGTGTGTCTGAGTGTGAGTGAGTGAGTGTGTGTGTGTGTGTGTGTGTGTGTGTGAGAGTGTGTGTCTGAGTGTGAGTGTGTGTGTGTGTGTGAGAGAGAGAGAGTGTGTGTTTATCAAGCCTGTCCCAGTCCTCCTAGGATCCTCTAGTGTTCTGTGGCTTACCTAACCCATCCCAGAATAGCAGCTCCACCACGGCCCTCATCTGGGTCCTGTCAGAAATGGCCACAAAGTGGTCCAACTCCCCAAACCCCAGAACCAACATACCCCTCTCTTACCCCGCCCCTCTCCCCCCTGCCCCCGCCATGGCACTGTGTGCCCCTGAAACAGATATGGCCGTACGTGAAGTTCACTGGCAGTTCGCCTTCCTCCACAAACAATGGTTCTCTCCTTTTTGTTCTTCTCTATTCCAGTCTTCTCTCCTCTCTTTTCCTCTACCCTCCTCTCCTTTACACTCCTCTCCTCCTCTCTCTCCTTCTCTCCTGTGTCAGATTTTCCTCTCCACTTTTCTCTTCTCCTTTCCTCTCTCTTTCCTCTCCCTGAGGCAGCTGATGTTCCTCCTGATCAGTGTTCTCCAGACCAGAACTTTCTTCATCTACTCTGACAGCCTTAAGCTGTGGTTAGGGGGTGAGGGGGGTGGGGAGGGGTACAGACCGGCGGGTGGAGGTGGAGGGGTGAAGGAGGTGCAGGGGGTTGTGGGTAGAGGAAAAGGAGGAGGGTAAATCAGGGGTGAAGATGTTTATCCAAGCGAAGGGTCGAAAGCTCTAAACTCTGTGCAGGCGTCATGGAGATGGAATGGGAGAGGAGGAGGAGAGGAAACGATGGATGGACACTTTAGGACAGGAGGAGGAAGAGAAGAGGAGGGGGGGAGAGAGGAGGAGGAAGAGGAGAGGAGGGGGGAGAGGAGGAGGAAGAGAAGAGGAGGAGGGGAGAGGAGGAGGAAGAGAAGAGGAGGGGGGGAGAGAGGAGGAGGAAGAGAAGAGGAGGGGGGGAGAGAGGAGGAGGAAGAGGAGAGGAGGGGGGAATGGAGGAGGAAGAGAAGAGGAGGGGGGGGAGAGAGGAGGAGGAAGAGAAGAGGAGGGGGGGAGAGTTGGAGGGGCCCGAAGAGTGAAGGAAAGGTTTAGGCTTTCTCTGATCTCATTCTCTTTAAACCATTTTTCTGGTGTGATGAAAGCAATAACTAAACTACCCAACAATACAGCATGGAGGGGGGGGGGTAGAGAGAGAGAAAGGGATATAGAGAGAGGGGGACAGAGAGAAAGAGAAAGAGTGAAGGGTAGAGAGAGGGGGGTAGATGGCGAGAGAGATGTACATGTTGTAGACAGATGTGTGAGTGTGAGAACAGCGAAGAAGGAGGTGTGCTGTTCTGTCCATCCTCACTGAGTTATACCCTCCTACATCCCTCATAACACCCTCCTAGTTCCTCATAACACCCTCCTAGTTCCTCATAACACCCTCCTAGTTCCTCATAACATAGGAGAGAAAGGGAGAGGGAGGAATAGAAGCAGGGATAGATGAGATGAGGGGAGGGGAGTAGGGGAGGAGAGAGGAGGGGAGGGGAGGGGAGGGGAGGGGAGGGGAGGGGAGGGGAGGGGAGGGGAGAGGAGAGGAGAGGAGAGGAGAGGAGAGGAGAGGAGAGGAGAGGAGAGGGGAGTAGGGGAGAGGGGAGTAGGGAGTAGGGGAGGAGAGGAGAGGAGAGGAGAGGAGAGGAGAGGAGAGGAGAGGAGAGGAGAGGAGAGGAGTAGGAGAGGAGAGGAGAGGAGAGGAGAGGAGAGGAGAGGAGAGGGGAGGGGAGGGGAGGGGAGGGGAGGGGAGGGGAGAGGAGAGGAGAGTAGGGGAGGAGAGAGGAGAGGAGAGGAGAGGAGTGGAGTGGAGTGGAGAGGAGAGGAGTGGAGTGGAGAGGAGAGGAAGGGAGAGGAGTGACACTAGATGCAGTATTCGTTAAGTGTTATCAGGAGCATGACCTGAGAGGAGGTCAATACCCTTGTATTTATAACAACATTACAGCATACACTACTTGTCCATGTAGTTGTAGATGAAGAGGCATAAGAGGCTATGAACTGAGTGTGTGTGTGCTGAAATTCTCTTGCTCAACATCAACCCAGGCAGATCTTTTCTGGCCCCTCAATGGATGACTTCACTGCAGATGTTGAAGCACCCCCACACACACACAAACACACACGCACACACACACGCACACACATGCTCGTCTGCACATGTATATGCATTCACACACATAAACATACACACATGCTCACAAAGAAACAGGTGGATAGTATCCAGCAAGCGGAAATAGAATACTCTCTGTGTGTTCTGCAGCGAAGCCTGAGACTGATCAAACTCACCTCTCATCATCCCTCTCTCTTTAACACACTCACTCACACACACACACACATACACACACACACACGCTGTTAGAGACAGTGTTCATCACACAGCCTAATGAAACACTGACATCTAGTGGAGGATGTGAGCACTGCACCCTGGTGTGTTTGAGTTGACGGTCACTCACCACTTCTCACTGTTACTCTTATTGGGTGAATGGATGAGTGAATGACTGGATGAACAGATGAATGGATGAGTAATCCTGTGCTCTCTGTTACTCTTCCAGGGCTTCCCTGGTCGTGACGGCATTGAGGTGAGTTTAAAACTGTTGGTGTGTCCTGATTACCATGATGGCATGTGATTGGTCAGTCTTTCCTCTGCGAGTGATGACATCATTTGGTTGGTTGAGTCATGTAGGGAAATGTAGTTGTATTGACCAAGCCGATCGTGTGTCTGTGTGTCTGTCGTAGGGTCCACAAGGTGCTCCTGGGAAGCCGGTAAGATGCTTTCAGATCTTTCCTCCACACACAGCACACTGCTACATAACGCTAGATAATGCTACATGATGCTACATGATGCTACATGATGTGTGTGTTTGCAGGGTGAGGATGGAGAGATGGGACACCTCGGCCTCCAGGGCCCCCATGGTCCTCAGGGTCCCCAAGGGTCAAAGGTGAACAGGATGACAGCCATACAGTCACTATTTCCTGATTATGTATCAACGTGATGTAGATCCATTCTTTCTCACACCGTGTGTGTGGTCTGTGTGTGTGTTCCAGGGAGAGCCTGGTGCAGGAGAGAAGGGCGACAGAGGCATGGATGGACTACCTGGTTTCAAGGTGAGTCTCTAGTTAACTCCAGCCCTGAGCTGATCACATGCCAGGAGGGACAACTGTTAATGTGTGTGTGTGTTATCAGGGAGACAAAGGGGACATGGGAGAGAAAGGACTACAAGGAGACATGGTATGTTTGTCCTTCTGACTTCAGTCTCCACTGGTCGCTGTTCTGATTCTGCATCAGAGCACAGTGAATTTACTCTCCTTCTACCCTTCTCTCTCTCTCTCTCTCTCTCTCTCTCTCTCTCTCTCTCTCTCTCTCTCTCTCTCTCTCTCTCTCTCTCACTCCTCACTGCCCATCTTTTTTAACGCTTTTCTTTCTCTCTATCTCTTTATGTCTCTCCTTCCTCTGGACTCTCTTTTTCTCTTTTTCTCTCTCTCTCTCCCTCTCTTCCCTCCGACCCTCCCAGGGTCATCCTGGAGAGAAGGGCTCTTCAGGCTCCTCAGAAGTAGTGGACTTCAACGGGAAGCTGCTGGATGCCTTCCAGGTGAGCTCAGGTCACCACAGAGACCATGTAGCTACCTGGTAGTGTTGTAGCTCATGGGTTTACACAGTCATGACCTCACAACCACAAAGGGGACGTCATTCAGTCATGTCATAGAAGTGATGTCATAGATGTGTGTATGTGTAACAAGGTGATGTCATAGAAGAGTATGTAACTGGGTGATGTCATAGAGGCGTCTCCGCGGAGACTAACTCTGCTCTCTCCTGGCAGGCCATCCACACCATCAGTGTCTCGGTAAACAGCTAGCACTGCATGGCTTGGTTGGTGTGATCTGTAGGCACACACACACACACACACAACATAAAACATAGTGTGTGTGCGTCTGTAATCCTCCTTAATCTAGGTCATAATTCTTGAGTGTCTGTGTTCCTCTAATTACATTTGAAGGATTAGATGTAAATCCATCTTCTCACCATGAGGCCCACATGAGTCCACCCCAGACAGCCCAATCAGGACTAACCCTAGCCCACACAGCCCAATCAGGACTAACCCTAGCCCACACAGCCCAATCAGGACTAACCCTAGCCCACACAGACCAGCTAGGACCAACCCTAGCCCACACAGCCCAATCAGGACTAACCCTAGCCCACACAGCCCAATCAGGACCAACCCTAGCCCACACAGCCCAATCAGGACTAACCCTAGCCCACACAGACCAGCTAGGACCAACCCTAGCCCACACAGCCCAATCAGGACTAACCCTAGCCCACACAGACCAATCAGGACCAACCCTAGCCCACACAGCCCAATCAGGACCAACCCTAGCCCACACAGCCCAATCAGGAATAACTCTAGCCCACACAGCCACCAGTTCTGCGTATAAGTGTGTCGGATGACTCGGTACTACAGCAGATGGCTACATGTCACTGGGCACCACATGGAGCCCCTCAGACAGGCAGAGACTCTATAGCTGGGCTTGGCCGCTTGTTGTTTGTTATGGCCTCCAGGCAGCAGTAACCACAGCTTCACATGCAATGTTTATGTGTCTGAAGTGGTGTGATGCTCCTCAGTCTAGAGGAACCATGTCATTGTACTGTTTCTGTCAACGCATTCATGTTGCACAACCCAGAATCAGGGGGAGGGGAGAGGAAGGGAGACTGAGGGAGATAACTGAATCGTTTGTTTATCTTGTGGGTGGGGATTATGATGAAGATGATGAAGAGTGTGTGTTACCATCATCGCTCCCAGATGATTGAGGACCTCCAGAACAATAGATGTTTGTAAACCATTTTTGTTGTCATGGTTTCCCACAAACTGAAAACCTGGAAAATGGTTTAGAAAGAATGATTCCCATCTCTTATTACTGCAAGATGGCGGTGAACTGGTAAGCTTGGAAAGATTTAAGTCCCATGCCAAGTCCCATGCCAAGGCCAGGCCACATACCTCAATATTACACTTAAAGATGAGACAGAAGCACTCTGTTTAGATCAGACCCGATGACTTCCTGTAATCATCCATCCAATCACAAGGATTTTGCACTTGGGAACCACTAATAGAGGATGTGTGTGTGATTTGAGATTGGTTTTTGAAACATGTGACATTAGATTAGCACTCAATTATCAGGTCAAATGTAATAGACTGCTCTAAATGGTCTCTATCTGTATGTCTGTGTGTCTGTCTGTATCTACAGGGCCCACCTGGCCCACCAGGACCTCCAGGACCCCAGGGAGAAAAGGTAAACCCTTAGTTCAAAAGTACAAAGTCCAGTGTAGACTTTGAAAACAGTGGTTCTGTCCTGGAGAGACTCTGGGTGTGTGCGCTGGGAGTCAGGTGGCTGAGCGGTTAGGGAATCGGGCTAGTAATCAGAAGGTTGCTGGTTCGATTCCCCGGCAGTGCCAAATGACGTTGTGTCCTTGGGCAAGGCACTTCACCCTTCTTGCCTTGGGGGGAATGTCCCTGTACTTACTGTAAGTCGCTCTGGATAAGAGCGTCTGCTAAATGACTAAAAATGTAAAATGTAAAAAATGTTGACGGTTCTGTGTCTGACCGACAGGGTGACCTGGGAGTACCCGGGCCAGCTGGACTGGATGGGTTTCAGGTGAGACTCCTACTGTTCTGACCTGTAGTCTCAGGGAGACAGAATTTAACACAGGCTATAATGGAAACACTCCCTTCCTGCTGTGCGTCTTCCCCAGGGTCTGAAGGGGGACATGGGGGAGAAAGGGGAAGAAGGACCCAGGGGAGAGATGGGAGAGATGGGGCTCTCTGGACCTGCGGTATGTAGAGAGAGCCCAAGAAACCTACCTTGGATCCATCTACTTGAGCTGAGAGGTTTCACTCACAGTCTTTCTATCCTCTCTCTCTCTGTCTCTGTCTCTCTCTCTGTCTCTGTCTCTCTCTCTGTGTCTCTCTCTGTGTCTCTCTATGTGTCTCTCTATGTGTCTCTCTCTCTGTCTCTTTCTCTCTTCTCTCTCTCTCTCTCTCTCTCTCTCTCTCTCTCTCTCTCTCTCTCTCTCTCTCTCTCTCTCTCTCAGGGGATGGATGGACATAAAGGAGAGAAAGGAGACTCCATACTGGAAGACAACCTGGTCAGTGCCACATACTGCCGAATCATCACTATACACTCATAGACTTGTGTCTGGGTCTGCATGCCTGTCTCACCTGGATGTTCATCAGGCTGGTTTTGTGTGTCGGCAGGTCCAGATGATTTCCCAACCTGGCCCCCCAGGGCCCCCAGGGCCCCCCGGCTCCCCTGGGTTCATGGTGAGGGACTGGGCTCTGGAACCCCTATCTAGAGAAAGAGAGGCTGTGTTCTAGAACCCCTACCTAGAGAGGAAGGTGGTTCTAGAACCCCTATCTAGAGAGAGAGAGGCTGTGTTCTAGAACCCCTAACTAGAGAGGAAGGTGGTTCTAGAACCCCTATCTAGAGAGAGAGAGGCTGTGTTCTAGAACCCCTACCTAGAGAGGAAGGTGGTTCTAGAACCCCTATCTAGAGAGAGACATTGTTTGTGGCAAACTCTAACATGGACAGTATGTGCTTGTTTCAGGGTCACCATGGCATGCCTGGTTCCAAGGTAAGACCTCCACAGAGACACTGTCTGTGGACATGAGTGTGTGCCTGATCATCAGTGTGTGTGTGTGTGTGTGTTTGTGAGAGAGTTGCTGAGTGAGTGTGTTGCTGACTGACTGTGTTTCTTAGCGTGTGTTTCTGTGTGTGTGTTTATGTGTGTGTTTGATGAGTTCCTTTGTGACTGTGCAGGGGGAGCCAGGAGACCAAATCAAGGGAGACAAGGGGGACAGTGGACCTCCTGGACTGAGGGTGAGAACCTGCTACTCAGAATCTGGATCACTGGTGACTGATGCATTTGTATACTAACAGTTCACCTAATATGTTCTGTTCTTCCTCTTTAGGGATTGGACGGTCCACACGGCCCTCCTGGAGCAACAGGATTGGTCGGTCTGCCTGGCACTAAGGGAGAGAAGGTGAGACACGCCCAGGTTATGGGTTATTGATTATTAATAGGCAGAGATGGGAATGAACGAAGTAAAAATACTTTGTGACTGTACTTAGGTCGATTGTTCTGGTATCAGTACTTCACACACATATCTGTACTTTCTACTTCTTCTTGAAAAAAAGTTTCTAAAGGTTGAAAACATATTGTCGAAAAAAAAGTTTTGAAAGGTTGAAAAAATATTTTCAGAATTTATTTTTCCGAAAGGTTACAAAAATATTTTCGACAAAAAGATTTTGATTTTTTTTTTCAAAAGGTTGAAACACTTTTCAAAAAAAGGTTTACAAAATAAGTTTAGAAAGCAACTGAAAAGTTTTTGCGTCGTGCTGTGTCTGAAAACAAAACAGTTACTAAAGGTTTAAAAAATACTTTCGAAAAAAAGGTACGTTATGGATGAGACAGAGGGAGTTAGCGATGTCAATATGACTGAGAATAGAGACATTCCTGATCACCCGTGGCCATATGCCACGCTTTTGCCATCTCTGTAAATAGGTTACTGATTGGTTTAATTGAATTAACTTTCTTGATCCCCAAAGGAATGTCGATTGACTCGGTCTATGCAGTTCACTGTGTGTGAATATAGAGTGATACAGTAGATTGAAACAGGTGTTTCTGTGTCTCCTTAGGGAAGATCAGGGGAGCCTGGAATGGATGTGAGTATCTATCTGTGACCTCCGACCTTTGATGTGACTGTGAGACTGTACCATGTGACTCCAGGGGACTTCCTGTTTACGTTTCTGAGCCGTTCCTGTTCCTGTGTGTTTGCAGGGCTTCCCAGGGCTGCTAGGAGAGAAAGGAGACAGAGGAGATCGAGGAGACAAGGTAGGAGGAGACACACACACTGAGGACACTGCACACCTGAGGACACTGCGAGACTTCCTCACAATATCTCTCTCTCTCTCTCCCTCTCTCTCCCTCTCTGTCCCCCTCCTCCCCCCCCCCTCCCCCCCTCTCTGTGTGTCTCTCTCTTAGGGTGACCGGGGGACGGTAGGGAAGAGAGGTCTGAAGGGTCAGAAGGGGGAACAGGGTCCCCCAGGGCTGGACCAGCCCTGTCCTGTGGTACGTCTCTCTCTCTCTCTCACACACTCACACACACACACACTCTCACATAAATGTACTCTTAGACACACATGCACACAGCCTCATTAAAACATTCTGAACATTCCTCCTCATTTCTACTTCATTTTCTACTTTATTTCTGTATTTTCCTCCTGTTTGCTTCCCTTCAGTGTACTGACACACTGGCTCTTGCTGCAGGATGCTGACGGGGCTAAAGCCCCCACTGAGGAGGGGGTGTCTGCCCTCCCCCCTTCCCCCCCGGCTCCTCCCTCCAGGCCCCAGGGCCTCTGTCCTCTGGTACTGTTCTGCCTGCCTGCCTGCCTCCTGCCTGTCTTTCTCTCCGCCTGTCTGTCTATCTCCCCGTCTGTTTCTCTGGCCTGTCTATTCTTACCTCTGCCTGTCTGTCTTTCTGCCGTTTTGTCCCTTATTTCTGCCTGTCTATCTTTCTACCTGTCTGTCTCTGTCTCTGCCTGTCTGTCTACACCTCTCTGTCTGTGTGGTTTTAGGGGTGGGAATCTTTTGGTACCTCACGATTCGATTATTGGGGAGACAAATCGATTAAAAATCGATTCCCAATTTTTAGCGATTTTTAATCCTCCCAAAAATAATATTACAAAAAAAAAATCCATCAATTTTTTACATTTGTGAATTGATGTGAATCGCTAGAAGCCTAAATCTCGACTCGATTTTTTCCCCTACCCCTAATTTTTTTAATGTGTTGCTGTTTCCATGAATTTGATTCACATTGAATCTTGAACTTGCACGGTTTAGATATTTCAGTGTTGTCCATGAAAAATCCAATTTGATCCTGAAAGTGTGTATTTTACAGCCTACCAGATGATACAGAGTGCTCACTGAAACAATTCAATTGTGTCCTGTACAGCAACTGAATCCTTCAATAAATATGGCAATTTATGAACATTTTCATTACTAGACACAGACTTAATAGCCTTCCAGACTTTTAGAGGATCCTTCGGGTTATCAGTGGAAACAGACATGTATTCAGAATTGACCTTCCTGAGAAGAAAAAAACACTTGTTTCTTGGTGCCTAAGTCAATCAACAACATCCATCTTGGCTGTGGTGTCTGAACTGAGGCACAGTACATGGTAAGAAAGAACATTCTGCCACTCTAACCCTCTCTCTGGTGTTCTCTTACCCCAGGGGCAGGACGGCCTGCCTATACCTGGCTGCTGGCACAAGGTGGGTGACGTCACACTCGACTACAACCGACGATTCATTGATTGATGAATTAGTTGGTTGGTTGGATAAAGGATTACTCACATGGGGCTACACGTTTGATTGATAACATCTTGCATGATCACCGGATCAGACCCAGATCCTCAATCAAACAGAAGCTGCCAGATGAGCCTAATAATGATCACATTGACAACCAATAGACAGATCAGTAGCACACCCAGCATCACTGCGAATGTTATTCTGTACAGGAACACTTAGCCTCAGGGACGCCAGAGCCTGACACTGGATCTGGGGATCCCAGTCTAGACTAGTCCCTGGGAGTCAGGTGGCTGAGCGGTTAGGGAATCGGGCTAGTAATCAGAAGGTTTCCGGTTTGATACCTGGCCATGCAAAATGACCTTGGGCAAGGCACTTCACCCTACTTGCCTCGGGGGAATGTCCCTGTACTTACTGTAAGTCGCTCTGGATAAGAGTTTCTGTTAAATGACTAAATGTAAATGTAGTCTCCATGAGTGTCCAACCAGACCAGCACTAAACAGCACTGTGTGTAGCTATGATCTGGAGGATGAGCAGTTTACAATGAAGCATGCCTTAGCAGCGTAGTCTTGCTTACGTTAGCAGCCTGTTGTTGTGACTCTGATCAGAAACCTCACTTTAGTACCAATCAACATCTCCTCTCCTCTCTTGCAGTGATGACTAACCAGCAGCATGGCACCTGTACATAATCATCTGCTAGATGCTACTTCAGCTTTGGGCGTCTGTTTTTACCCCTTTTTTATGGAAACATTTGATATAATATATTGAGATTTTTTTTTTTTCTATCAAAGACACTGTTTTGAGTCAACAGTGTTACAACGCTGGATATATGGAATGTGAGTTTTAAGTCAGGTTGAGGTGACAGTCGCACTGCATCTGCAGGGGAGAGACATGGACTCTTGACCTACAGGACATGCAGACTGTATGCTGCTGGAGAGTCTGGATTCACACAGCTGGGCTGGTGCTGTATCACTAACGGGCTCTGTCCTCTAGTTCTTAATGCTGCATGGGAGTGGTGGTGTGTGCTCTCTCTATCTCTCTCTCCCTCTCTCCCTCTTTCTCCATCCCTCCCTCTCTCAACCCCACGGATGGACAGATCTCCTGGTGTGATGGGGTGAGATGGATGGATGGAGGGACGGAGGAGTGTGGATCAGGGCTCCCTTCTCAACTCTGTGTTTCTGAAAGGAGGAGATGGCGAGACAGAAGCTAAAACGCAAGCGTCTCTCCCAGCCCTGAGGGAGAGGAGCCGCCACCGGAGATGGAAGGATGGATTGATGGGATGGAGGACGCACAGTCCTCCGTGAGAGCCGACAGAGTGATGGAACGCCAGTGTGCCAAACAGAACACTCGGACCCTCCGTTATGGAATCTCACCAGCAGGTGGCAAGAGAGAAGACTGTATTTCCACATTCACCCACGTGGAGAAAAAAAACCCTGGTTCTTGTAAAGCCATCCAGCCACAGCACCAATATTATGGTCATTACAGTCCTTCTGCATCTGTTGAGCTTGTCTCTTGGTCACAGAGCACCCTGGCACATTGCAGTGTTTCCTTGCAGGGGTGTCGTTTGTACGATATGGTGTATGATGATTTCTTATTTTGATATTTTTTATCTTTTATGTGTCTTTGCTCAATAAAGTGCATGATTATCACAAGTCACAGCCTAGATTAGCATCTCGACAGCCTTTAAACAGACAAAGGCAATAAATCACTGAACCATATATTCACATGAGATCAATATTCACCCGTATTTCTATTTTAGGCAAACTCTCCCACACTACTGTCTAATTATGTCTAATTATGAGTTCTGTTTCATTCTTGCTCAGTCATATTTCATTCCTTTGCATGAGCATCTGTTGTTGTAACATAAAGATTCATACCAGGGTCTAGCTTAAAGCTAATTTCAAAGCCATCACTGATGGAGATGTTTGCAGTGTTTAGCAAGCAGTGTTACAACTTTGAGTGTTCTTGTTACCATTCAGTATTCAACAATGAAGGTTAGTCATTAACATGAAGTGATTGTAATTAATGTGTTTTTTATTTGTAGTGAACACCAGCTGACTAAATGAAGGGGTTAGAATGAGTTTTTCCAGACAGTGTTGACGGGTCATAAAACAAGTGCTTGTTAAATGGTCTATTATTATCTTAATCTTAGTGTAAGACACATTTCTATGGGTTACTTTTACCTGGGTTCATGGACAACGGTAGGAGATTTTGCTGCTGACTTAAAGTTCCAGTATTTGTTTTGTATACAGAGTTTAGTCAGATAACGTGTAACAGATGAGGGAGGGGTTTGTGAAACACACCTGAAGCTAAGTTCTAACTAACTGTTGTTTTTGTAAGTTTTACTACACAGTGAAAAATAATACTAATTCTCAGTTGGTTTAACATTACCTGTTTGTTTTAAACACAATCATATGTCAGACAGATTTACATTTTAAGGTGAATATTATCATGACATATTCATATTTCTACATACTGTGGTTTTTCATGGTGCTTCAGTTATCTTAAGGTTTGTGTTTCTGGAGATTTGGTATTTGACACTGTGTTAACCAGTTCTATTACACATATCAATGCCACACACAAAAACACAGATTAATGCAAACATAGATATGATCATGCCAGTTGAAGATTTGTTCATGCGTTGAAATACACTATTGTACCATTTCCAGTATTATTATTTCCATTGTTCCAACGCAAGATTCAAGATTTTAAAAGCTTTATTGTCTATACTATGTAAAACTCTGCACCCGTTATTGGGCATGTTAAAGGTTGAGACAAAACAACCTTCCTCTTTGAGACAAACAAGACGGTTCTCTGACAGTACACACATAGGGTCTGACATAGTACACATAGGGTCTGACATTGTACACGTAGGGTCTGACATAGTACACATAGGGTCTGACATAGTACACGTAGGGTCTGACATAGTACATGTAGGGTCTGACATAGTACATGTAGGGTCTGACATAGTACACGTAGGGTCTGACATTGTATACGGTCTGACAATGTACACATTTATTTCTTTAGCAGACTGCCAGCCTCTCTTCTCAAGGGATGAACACTTTTGAATGGTGACACAATGTCTAAATAGAGTTTGGTGTGTTTTAACATAAGTAGGCTATCACAGTATTATTAATATTATTATTAGTTTGATTTTATGATTTTGTGTATTTGGTTGTGTGTTTGGTTGTAAAAGAATCAAGCTATTTTTGTAACTGCTCTGTATCTCATTATGTAAAATCTGGTCAGTTCAACATGTAGAGTGAAATAAATTATCCACATATAAACCCATTTGATTCCCGCTGGTTCTCTTCCTCATACTGCAGATACTCCCCAACCCCCACCTCCCTAACAGGCTTAGAGACCTGAGACAGAAGTTTCATTATGTTACTATCAAGGAAAAGGCGACCATAAAGTATTAAAATGAAGCTTGAGCTAGGTGTACAGTGAGATCACGATGGCAGGAAGAAACAAAATTAAAACAGATAATTGTGTTTGAAATATATATATTACATACGCAGTATGAGCATGATGTGGCAAATAATAGCAGATAAAGTGAAAAGAAGCCTTTGAATCCACACGGGCAGGAAAGGGTTACAGCTCGTTCTTCCCAGAATGCTTCACGGCCTGATCGACCCCTCAAATGTTCTGTATCCGGGTTAGACCTTCCTTTTCCGCTGTGCCCAAATGTGAGAGGAGCTAGGGTAACCTAGACCTCAAAATAATCTAAATCCATCCTTCAAGAAGGCACCCTTAAACTTCGCCAAAATGACCGAGCAGATGACTCTTAGGGGGACCCTGAAGGGACACAATGGTTGGGTCACACAGATCGCCACAACTCCTCAGTTTCCCGATATGATTCTGTCTGCATCCCGAGGTAAGCGCTGTTTAGCCCGCAACGGCAACATGGCTCACTCTAGCTCGAATGCCAGCGCGAACTAACTCGGTAATTCAAAAGGGAAATGACAAACTGGTGGCGATGTAGAAGAAACCTATCGGAGTTTGGTTTACTACAATGTGTGCACATTAACGGGTAATTTCGCCACCGCTCACAGGACAGTCAAACGAAACCATTTTACCGGTAACGTTAACGCCAGATAGCAACGCACTCATCCTACGCTCCAACGTCGGCGATGCTGACAACGCACATGGGGCTGTAATTCAGACACTAGGGTTTAAGTCTTCCGCGTACAATTGACTTGAACCAGCAAATTGACTCGTACCGGCTGATTTGCAACTAGTTAATGGTTTGTAGTCAAACGTTGGCACTGTATATCACGTAGCAGCCAACATTGAAGTGTACTGTCTGTGAAGGCCCATTCGCTCAATTAGCTACCGGTAGCTAGCTTTCAAGGAGTCGCAACATGGTCAACAGTGTAATTGTCAAGCGAGCTGTGTCATGTACTCCTATGCGATGCATGTCTAACGGACTATTAACAGTTGGTAGCCAGAATGTATTGGACTAACGTCTCCTCTGTTACTTCAGACAAGTCTATCATCATGTGGAAGCTGACCCGTGACGAGACCAACTATGGCATCCCCCAGCGCGCCCTCAAGGGCCATTCTCACTTCGTGAGTGATGTGGTCATCTCCTCTGACGGGCAGTTTGCCCTGTCTGGGTCCTGGGATGGGACCCTCCGCCTGTGGGACCTCACCACGTAAGTCTGGGGAAGGGGGTAAAGAAGACTGAAGAGGAAGGTTTTGAGATGCAGGGGCCATGAAGGGTTTAAGAGAAGTCTGATGAGGGGTGGAAATATGTGGGGAGGTGTAGAGAGAGAATGGAGAGGGTGGACTCATGATCTAGGTTTGTACCTGCATGGTTACTTGAGGGACTGACACACTAGGGTAGGGCTTTGGGTGAGCTGGGTTTCAGTGTGCTGGTTCCTTAGTGATGAAACTTACTAATGCCATCTGCTTCACCATGATGATAAAGAGGCTGTTTCTGAAAGCTGCCACTGCAGTAGGGATGAAATCAGATGCATCAACTGTGAAGATGCTCAAGGTTGCCTTTTAAGCAGACAACTTAAGTTCTACATATCTAATCATGTTCTGGGAAACAAACTGCCAGCAGTGTATGTTCCAAATACGGTATCCCCCCATAACCATGCTCTCTCCTCGTCCTCCCTCCTCCAGTGGCACCACCACCCGCCGCTTCGTGGGTCACACCAAGGACGTCCTCAGCGTGGCCTTCTCTGCCGACAACCGCCAGATCGTGTCTGGCTCTCGGGACAAGACCATCAAGCTGTGGAACACCCTGGGTGTCTGCAAGTACACCATCCAGGTAAGCCTGCTGGATGGGGGGGGGGGGGGGGCTGTACTGGGGCGATGTAGATCTAGGTCAGAGAACCGTGGATTATTTAGGTTGAACATCCTAACCTTTGACCTCTGTCTGCTCCTATAGGACGAGAGCCACTCTGAGTGGGTGTCCTGCGTGCGCTTCTCCCCCAACAGCAGCAACCCCATCATTGTGTCCTGTGGCTGGGACAAAATGGTCAAGGTACGTCCTCATCCTGGAGGGTTGGTCTCCGTTTAGAGCAAGATGTAAACTAGACTAGGTGGAGCCTTGTGGATTCTCCTGCTTGCTGCAGTCTGTAGAGGGGTGGCCTCTTTGGCCTGGCCAGACGTCCTACCCTGTGATTACATCGTGACATTATTTGCCTGAGCTACAGCTCTGACGACAAGTCCTGCAATGATGAGGGTTCTGGAAACCAGACTACAGCATGTATATCCATCCCATAATAAACAGCCTGTGTGGAAACACCACTAATTCCTCACTTCTCCCTCTCTCCTTCCCTCCTTCTGTCTCTCACCCCCCTCGTCCTTCTCAGGTGTGGAACCTGGCCAACTGCAAGCTGAAGACCAACCACATCGGCCACACAGGCTTCCTGAACACAGTGACCGTCTCTCCTGACGGCTCCCTGTGCGCCTCCGGAGGAAAGGTACCAGCAGGGCGGGGCTAAAGGGGCTGGAGGTCTCACTCAGCCACTAGGGGCCTGTCCTCCCATAGCTGTTCAACGGGCTCTGGAGGTCATCGTCGGGGCCCCTTGCTGGCTGGTGTTGCTGTGTGTAACGAGTGCAGGTCTCAGTAGTGATGAAACTTACTAATGCCATCTGCTTTACCGTGATGATAAAGAGGCTGTTTCTGAACGCCACCTGCACTTCAATCATGCCAACTCTGTTGGTCCACTCCTTATGCTAACACACTAAGATCAATGGAGCGTATTGGATTACCTGTGGTTAACTGCTAGGCAAACTGCAAGATGACTGTCTTGCAGGCCTTTGAGGCTGTAGTTTCCTCCTAACGGTGTACCTGGACATACACTTGTGACAGTGAACACGTCACTAACTTCCTCTCCCTCACTAGGACGGCCAGGCCATGCTGTGGGACCTGAACGAGGGCAAGCATCTGTACACCCTGGACAGTGGTGACAACATCAATGCTCTGTGCTTCAGCCCCAACCGCTACTGGCTCTGCGCTGCCACCGGACCTAGCATCAAGATCTGGGTGAGACACACACACAATGTTGTCCTTGTGTTTTTCATGTGATGAAATGGGAGAGGCCGTGATGGAAACTTTCATTTGCCAGCTGTATTTCTGTGATGATAAAGAGGCTGTTTCTGAGCCCTCACTGCCTAAACAAGACCAGTATTCAAATACGGTTACATCACATTAACAGATGTTACTGTAACATACATAGCTATTGGAGATTACACCGTAGAAGTAGTTGCTGCTCTGAACTTCATGAATCTTGTGTCTCGGGGTGCAGGATCTGGAGGGGAAGATCATCGTGGATGAGCTCAGACAGGAAGTGATCAGCTCCAACAGCAAGGCCGAGCCCCCCCAGTGCACCTCTCTGGCCTGGTCTGCTGATGGACAGGTATGCCTGCCGCTTACTACTTCTGAACATCCTAAAGCAAAATATGCAAAGGAAAATTTAAGTCTCAATCGTCATATGTTGAGCCTCGTGTAGAAAAATCCCTGGTCAGGTTCTGTCCATTTTGTCTCCCCTGTTGATTATAATGATTCACTTAAAACTTCTGATGTTCACTGGTGACACTCCTGCAAATATGAGGGGGAGATGGAGTACTGTAAACGTAAAATATTTTTGGAAGACCACATTGAAATTTGAAAACTCAATACTGGGATAAAGTTTAACCAGTTTGATCATCTTTCTCCTTCACAGACCCTGTTTGCTGGCTACACTGACAACCTGATCAGAGTGTGGCAGGTCACCATCGGAACCCGATAAGAACTTTTCTCAGAAATGAATAAAAAAAAAGACAGTTTTAAAGGAATTTTGTTGTTGTTGTTGTTGTTGTTATGACTTTAAATGGCGTGAACAGAAATGTACATTTAATGGGAGGATTGAATGGTACCAGACATGAATTTGCTTCAGATCTGCCTTAGCGGCTTCTGGAATTGTGATGGCGATTCACTGCTTATGTATGCATGTACACAAGACCCAGGGGTGCGTCCCAGTACTGCTACCATGCTGTTTGGTATGTAACGCTAAATGTTAAAACCTGGGGTTGTGGATATTGGGGGACGGACAAATCTAAAATGGCCAGGACGTCATCGACCCACGCGGCTCGCCGTCGCCATATGTATCCTAGCAACGGTTAACATTGTATGATGAAGTAGCTTGACAGTTTGAGAAACTGTAGGAACTAAAGTGAGTAAATGCTATTTCCGTTATTATGGCGTTGTAAATTAGCTCGCTGTGTTAATGCAAATTTATTTAGGTCTAAATGTCTTTGTAAACAAGTATCGCGAAAATGTTTGAAGTTGTATTCATGTCTAGTACTAGCGTTAGGTTGTCTACAGTAGCTAGCTCTAGCTCAGTAACGTTTAATTACGTTTAAAGACTTACTGTAGCATTTCAATTACGGTAGCTAGATTTGCGCTATTTTAACTATCATCTGCCTTAAATTAATCGCGTACTCTGTTGCTGGCTACCGACTCGGTGGCAGCGCGCATAGCCTAGCTACAACTGTCCTACTAGACCTAGTAGGGAAAATGGATGGAACGCCGAAGCCTCCGATGCGGGCCCCACGTATTTACGTGGAGAGAACATTGGCACTGATCAAGCCCGACGTCATCCATAAGGCCGAGGAGATCGAAGACATCATTCTGAGGTCTGGGTTCACCATCCTACAGGTTGGTCTCTGTTCACACATGTTGCGCAGCTGTCGAGACACATTTCTTAAGGTTATGTTGGTAAACAGATAGTGTAGTCAAAGTGACAAGCAGGCCCCTAACCCTAGTCTTCTGAAAACGATGTTTGAGTCTCCTGCTCAATGCTGGTCAGTTTAATGTCAGCCAAGCTACTGAATTTAGACTACTAGCTTTGGGTTTCAATTTCAGAATGTGTGGCAATGACTGCCAGAGGGCGTAGATGGGGATATATAGGTCAATGGATTTCGGTTCATCAGTAGACTTGGTCGGGGCTTAGCGCAGATGTCACAGCTGTGTCAGTATATTGCAGTTCCCTACAACAAACATTTCCTCTGCGTTGATTGTTCTGCGTATGTCTGTATGTCGTCTTAATCCTGTCCAGAAGCGCAAGCTGCAGCTGACCCCAGAGCAGTGCAGTGACTTCTATGCAGAGCAGTATGGGAAGTTGTTCTTCCCCAGCCTGACGGCCTTCATGAGCTCAGGCCCCATCATCGCCATGACGCTGTCACGGCAGCAGGCCATCGCTCACTGGAAGGCTCTCATTGGTCCCGTCAACAGCACCAAGGCCAGGGAGACGTATCCTGAATGGTCAGTTCGGTGTTGGGGGCCAACCCTGACCCCTGTAACAGGAACAGGGTTTGAGGCAGGAATGCTGCCTGCTAGTGTTTAATTTACATTTAGTCATTTAGCAGACGCTTATATCCAGAGCGACTTACAGTAAGTACAGGGACATTCCCCCGAGGCAAGTAGGCAAGTGCCTTGCCCAAGGACACAACGTCATTTGCACGGCCGGGAATCGAATCAGCGACCTTCTGATTACTAGCCCGATTCTCTAACCGCTCAGCCACTTGACTAATTAAGAGACTTCATATTAGGGGGTTCCTGAATTACATCCTATAGCAATGTCCATCTAAAAATAGATGCCTAGTATTAAGAGTTAGCAAGCAGTAACATTTTAACTACAGTCATGTTCACTGTAGCTTACTGTAACTCCGGTCAATGTGCTGTATGTGCAGCTTGCATGGTGTTCGTTGTTTTTAATGACTGCTTTGGTAACAGCCGTGTTGGATGTGTCCCACAGTCTGCGAGCCAAATATGGCACCTCTGACCTTCGGAATGCACTGCATGGCAGCGAAGCATTCTCCTCTGCAGAGAGCGAGATCAAGTTCATGTTCCCCAAGTGTGAGTGAAACAGACCGACACGCCTCTCTCTCTCTCTGTCTTTCTCTCAAACACACACAGCTAAACACAAAAGAGAACAATCTCTTCTCGTCCGCACTAGCCATGCTTTCAACATGACACACACTGAAGTATTAGTATTACATGTCTCTGTGTAGTGATGTGTGTGTGGGGGTGTGTCTGTCTCTGTGTGTGTGTGTGTGCGCGTGTGTGTATCCAGCCGTGATTGAGCCCATCCCCATGGCAGAGGCGGCTCAAGACTACCTGTTCAGGTTTGTGAGCCCCACTCTGCTGAGTGGACTGACAGAGCTCTGCAAGCAGAAGCCTGCGGACCCCTATGTGAGTAACACAGCAGGCCCAGCACCCTGACAGACGCCCAGAAGGCTGTACTATAGACAATATAGACACTGACCCGTAATACAGGGCGCCAGGACTCATCAGGAGCAAGGTCATTGTGAATAGGGGATCATAGGTAGCCCATGCAGCACTCTCTGACTCACCTGTTTGCATCCGGTCTTTGTTGTTTGTTTGTTGTTGTTTTTTCCTCCTCTGCTCATCCAGACCTGGCTCGCTGATTGGCTGATCAAGAACAATCCAAACAAGCCGAACGTGAATGACGGAGCAGAGTGACAGCAGAGCTCATTGATAGAGGACAACATCTCGGTTTTAATTGGTCAAGGGGATAGAATGAACTGCTCTCTGTCTTCACAGATCTGGTTACTATGTATTGTTTTAAAAGGAAATTAGATGGTTAGTGTAACGATGATGACATAAGAGTTTAATAGTCTGGGTTGGTTGACTACACATATATTTATGTGTTCTGTACAGTATGTTAGTGCACAGTTAGGGTTATGTTTTTTACACTGACATGTTCTGACTTGATCGAATGTTTACAAAATCTTATGTTATTGCTGCAAATAAAATTTGTTTTTATTCACTGTCAAGTATATATATTTAATGACATTTTCAATGCAACATGTGGCCATTTCCTGATCTTAACAGGTTGCTCTAAAGTTCTTTTAGTTTTGCAAGTCGTTGCTCCAAGAATGTACCCAAAAGCAGAAAAGGTACTGAAAGTTCCAATGTGTAAGGGGCGTCTACATTTGTTGTGAAAAATGAATGGGTGTCTGCAATTGGTGCTGGCTATGATTGACAGATTTTGGGATCAAATCAAGGGCTCAGTAGCTGAAAGGTCTTTTTTTTTGTACCGGTACTATAAAACCAACCACGAGTTGGCGTTGTATGGGAGAATCCATCTTGAAGAGCCTTCTCCGATTGTGTGATCAGTAAGCAGCTATTTGTGGCTTATTTTGCATCTATATCGCTTGTTTTCATTATTTAAATTATTGTGTAAGTATAATTATACTATCTGGTTGCATTATTGTGTATTTGACAAATGCTTGCCATTTCTGTTTCTGTAACAAAACGCATTAGCGTGCGCGGCCTCTGCATTACGTAACTATGATTTGAGTGGTACGTTCATTGGTTTATGAGCGCGATACAAGCTTGTTACATTGTTTCTCGGTCTCAGAGAACGGGATACTTTCTGACAACATTGTTTCATTATGCGATCGCAACGCCCCTTCCTACACCGAAAACATGGCTTTCTGAGAATGTATGGGAGACTGTCTTGCCTGCCAAAATGGTGGGGGGAAATGTATGCATCGGCATAGCATAAATGGCGAAGCATGTACTGCTAGTGGGGGTTACATAATGGTAGCTCTTTTGTAACGTTATTTCGCTTTATTCAGGATAGAAAGGGAACATAATACAAAATGTCTGACACCGAGCAACAGTTGATGGAAACATCAGAAAACGGACACGAAGGGGAAGAAGCAGAGGATTTTAACGGAGCCGGGCCCACGGAAGAAGAGACCGAAGAGGCGGTGAATGAAGGCGAAGAGGAGGCAGTGCCCGAAGCTTGTGCGGACGAGGGTGTTGAAGACGACGGGGTAGAGGAAGAGGCAGAGGCAGAGACGACGGAAACACTCGAGGGGGAAGAATCGCAGAACGGTGCCTCTGAAGGCGGACAGATCAACGCCAGCAAAGGCGAGGAAGATGCGGGGTGAGTAGAGCGATGGGTGGTGTTCAGATCAGCAGAGCTCTAATGGGTCGCCTTCTCTCTTTGTTCAGTCGGGCTTTGTGTTGGCGCCATGTGCGAAGCGAAGGGGGGATGGGCACTTTAGACAGGCTGCAAATGTAGCGCCCCGAACGATTAACATCATTCTAGGGGAGATTAATTGGGCAGTGTTGCGAGATCCTTTCGACTATAATAATTTTTAAATGCCATAGCTTGTAAGCAAATGTAACGATGGTTATAATCAGTGTTGGTGCCCTCTGCATGTCCACCGATAGGGGACTATAAAAACAGATGTGCAGTGTTTCAGAACGCCCCCTCCCCCCATTTAATAGGATCAGTCAAATTAATTAATCCCCTTTTTTATTTATTTTTCTTCAGGAAAATGTTTGTCGGTGGTCTCAGTTGGGACACAAGTAAGAAGGATCTCAAAGACTACTTCTCTAAATTCGGTGAGGTGACAGACTGCACCATAAAGATGGACCAGCAGACAGGCAGGTCAAGAGGCTTCGGGTTCATCCTCTTCAAAGAAGCGGTCAGCGTAGACAAGGTGAGCAGGCCTCCTAAAATGAGAAAGTTTCAATAGTACACAATGTTCTGGTGCAAGTCATTGGCCAGCGCATGGCCAGAACTGGCTGTTAACCTCATGTGGACAATCGTACACTAGTGGCGTGTACCACAGGATGTAAAAGTGTCCATAGTACACAATGTTCTGCTTAATAATGAGAAGCTGTGGGTCATTGTGACCACTGGGAACTGCGGTGGGGTTGTCTTTCCTGAGTGGAGTGTCTGCCTCCTACACTAGGTGCTGGAACAGAAGGAGCACAGACTAGACGGCAGACAGATTGACCCCAAGAAGGCCATGGCCATGAAGAAAGAGCCTGTGAAGAAGATCTTCGTAGGAGGCCTCAACCCAGACACAGACAAGGACGTCATCCAGGAGTACTTTGGAACCTTCGGAGAGGTACATTGTGTTGCCTCCTGGTATGAAATGCGCTATATAAATAAAATGTGATTTGATGCGGAATGCTGGGCCGGGGGGGGGTCGTGTGGATATGTCGTGTTTGAGAAGACTCTCACGCAGGGAATGGGAAAGACTGCGCCAGCCAGGGTTGACAGCGGCGTTGAACGGCCGTTGTGTGTTTTCGCCCTGTGCTCTTGCAGATCGAGACCATTGAGCTACCTCAGGACCCAAAGACGGAGAAGAGGAGGGGGTTCGTTTTCATCACGTACAAGGAGGAGGGTCCAGTGAAGAAAGTGCTCGAAAAGAAATTCCACAACGTCAGTGGATCGAAGGTGAGCCGCCCACAAGGGGACCAGATGGGTGGGCCCACTGTGGAATGTGCCAGGACTGTGCCAGTGTGAAAGCTTTCTTAGCCTGGGGCTAAGGGCAGTTTGAAAAGCCTAACACTGGCACAATCCAGGCACATTCCACAGTGGGCTAACCCCGACTTTAGCCTAGTCCTGCTCCGGCGAGGGGTTAGCTCGCCATCCCCTGACAATTGGCTGAACACAGGGCTTTAGGTTAACCCTGGATTAACAATGCGTGTGTGAAAATGGGCTTAGTTATCCCCAGGGGGTCAACTCTTAGCATAGGGCTATCGTGGGCTGATAATATGCAGTGTGACATGGCTGAGGGTGGTCCAGGTGACCTTGGGGCAGACGCAGAAAGTCCTGCTGTAAAGCGTTGTCTGTGGCGACCGGTTGTCTGTGGCGACCGGTTGTCTTCAGGGGTGATGAAGTAACAGGAGACACTTTGGCTGTTACCTGACAAAGATGCATGAACAACATATTCCTGTTCAGTGAGCCCGTGTTGTTCTTGTTCCAGTGTGAGATCAAGATCGCCCAGCCCAAAGAGGTGTACCAGCAGCAGCAGTTTGGTGGTCGTGGAGGACGAGGAGGGCGAGGGCGAGGAGGTGAGGAACACCAAGCTGTAACTTAAGGGGGGAGCTGAGGGGCACGAACACTAAAGGAGGATAAATACAGTTATTTCTGGGGTCCACAAAGCTATTTGATGTCAGTCTAGCCGTCTGTTTGGACAAGATTCCAACCTGACCCGGTTACTCGTGTAGGGATTAGGATTAGTTTATTACATGATAACAAACCCCAATTCCTTGATATTCAAAGTAATGCAACGATAACCAGCCTGGCTGTGGTGTAGATGTCCTGCTGACACACCCCCTCAGTCTGTGCTGGAACTTTGCCAGATGGATGATACAGGGCTTGTAAATACAGCTTCCAGAATTATATTTAGATCTGTTAGTTTGAAAGTGATCGTGGTAAGCTGCTGGTGTGATCCTTCGAGATTACATTAACCTTTAACCCCTGCCGCCTGTACCGTCCTCAGGTCAGGGTCAGAACTGGAACCAAGGTTACAACAACTACTGGAACCAAGGCTACGGTAACCAAGGTTACGGCTACGGGGGACAGCAGGGCTACGGCGGATACGGTGGCTATAGCAACTACGACTACTCGGCTGGTTACTACGGCTACGGGGGTGGTTATGACTACAGTAAGCGCTAACCGCCCAAAAAAAAAAAAAACGTCAACAAAAAACAACAAAACAAAACCTTAAAAAAAAAAAAAAACTGAAAAGAACCTTTTGTTGGTCCTTTTGTGGTTCAGAAGAACTCAGTCCGTTTTTCTCTTGTCCTCCCAGACCAGGGAAATACAAGCTATGGAAAAACTCCAAGACGTGGAGGCCACCAGAGTAGCTACAAGCCATACTGATCACATGTAGTGCAGGTATGCATTTTTGCATCATCTATGGTGATATGACAATCTAGCTGTAACCATTTGTGCCTTTTTGACTCCAAAATTTCTCCATCTAGTCTTAAACCCATTCAAACGTGCGTTCTAGGGGGCTTTAAGGGGGGGTGGGAGCCGGGGAGGTGGGGGGGTAGGGGTGTCATTAGTGATGGATTCATTCCATGTGCCGACCATCTAAGATGCATCCCTACTACACTACTGGATCAATAAGGGTTGAGGTGGTGGTGGATAGGGCTGGTCAGTGGGGGCCCGAGGTGTGGCAGCTAGACGTCATGTCCCTTTGGATGGTCACCCTCCATGTGTGTCTCGTTACCTGGCCTTGTTCCAACTCATAACTCATAAACGTCATGGTGTCTTGTCTTCACTACTAAAAAATTTTTTTGCCACTGGTGTTTTCTCAGTAACTGTGAGCACCATTGTTTTCCCTCTCAAGGTCTAAAGTAAGATAGGAGGATGATCCCGTGGTCCAGCCACAGCCAACACGGGGTCTGGCTTTTCCTTTGGAGTTGGCAGAAATTTGGACTCATGCTCCATTTGTACAAATCAAGTGAGGAACTGGGGAAGCAAATGTCACTTTTCCACTTTTTATTTTATATTGTTTAGTGTCCATTTACATTTCCAGCAATGGAAGTGTTATTTTTACTGTACTTTTTGGTACCTTTTTGAATCTAATGTATTGTATGGTTGTATTTTACATGTCTACTGGAATTACCAACAAGCAGGAGCAGAGCTTTCAAAGCTTATAAAATAAAACAATTTAGTTCTTTTTTTTTTTTTTCCTTTGGTGTTTCTAGACTTAGATTATTTGTTCCAGTGCGAGTGTTCAGACCCAGGTTGCATGGCTTCAGAGTGGGGTGAGGCAAGATGAGGGATTTAAAAAACGAATCAAAAGGTTTCATTGTAAGCTTGTCTAGTGAATGTTTGCAGTTGGCTAGTAGACAAGGACAACCCGCAATTGTTTTTTGGCTTTTAAGGAGATTTATTTTATTTTTTTTCCCATCTTGTGTAGTTTTTAAAGTGGCTTTACTAGTGTTACTACGACGACCGAGCGCAAGCCTGCTTATGTACGACTGGATACTCATTCCTCTAGTGTCTTGGGCAAATTGGTAGAAATAAACATTTGGTTTATATTACACGTGGACCCTTTTGTTATTATTTATAAACCTAATGCTAATGTGGTTAATGTTAAATGCTTTAACTGTTAAATGGCTTTCTTGTCTTTATTGGTAATGTTAAATGCTCTGCTGATGCCCCTATGGGAAGTGGAGAAAGAGAAGTCTTCGCTGGCAGCAGGATAACTGGTCAGAATGGGTGACAGTTGAGTTCGTATCCTCGCCCCACTAGCTGATTGAAACCTGCTATATGTGGATGGTAAAACGACAGCACTGGGTGTGTTTTAGAGGTGACTGATTCCAGGATGTAGTCGTTGTCCTCTGGTAAGTGTCTCCCCTCACCCTACCCCCCATCTATGGCTCTTCCTGCCCACAGTGAAGTCTGTCATGTGACCGTGTCGCTGAGGGCGGACACTAATGGATGCAATAAGGTGTTTGCTGTGGTCTACTGAGCAGATGTCTCCCCTTTTTACCCCTCACAGTAGCGCCCTATCCAGTTCCAGTCTATACCTCTACCAGTCGCATGAGAAACAGAGGGAATGTGTTACATGTTTATTTGTAATCATTCATGGTATAAAACGTACACAGTGTTCCAGTATGACAAACCTGCCTTTTGTTGACAAAATGTCATCAGTGGCCTTAATTTCTTAGTTCCTCTTAGAACATACAAGATATTGGTGATTGCATATGGCTTTATCCACCATTTAGGTGATCAATGGCTGTGAAAGACAATCGCGATATGGTCTGGAGAAGTTCACTTTGGTTCTGTCATGTGAATGTTAACTTTTTAGCTAGGAATCATTTTAAAAATGGTGTTTGGTGCCGTCTGTGACGAAGCTCTTTGTCTCAGGAGTGTTGTGAGACGCCCTCCTTCATCCAGTTCTCTACCTCTCAACCTGATGAATGTGACCAACTCACAATGTCTAATGACTGATGCCATTAAATTTTTCTACAGGTTTTTTGCAAACCTTAGATGTCTCACTTGTCCAGTTTGTCTGCGTTGGTCTCCATGTCTGGAAGATAACGTACAGCCGGGAGTCACACACGGGTCCACAACAACTGATGCACATGTACTCTACAGCTCGTCTGTAGTCATGCAAGTCAGTAAGGTGATCATAGCATGTAAGAGTCTTTACATGTAGTTACTGATCAGTTGAATGTACTGTGTATGTTTTGGTACCTGTGAGAATGAGATCGATGTGGTGAGCCACCAGCTCTGCGTCCTTCATGCTGAAGCACATGGGGGGCTTGAACTTCACCACGTTCTCCCAGGGCCCGTCCGTACTCACACAGATCCTCTGCAGCTTCAGCCTGGCCCAGAACAGGAGAGACCTCAGGACTTGTCTGTTTACAATCCTCCCACCATGGTAATAATGTGACCGACATTAAGGATGGATCACAACTGCGTATCAAAGTACCTTCGGATTCAGAAGATATGAGTAGTACTTGATTTTAAATGCACATGGTGTTGAAACCTAGCTAGAAACAGATGAGGGGTGTTTGGCTGAGTACTTAAAGATTGTCCACGTGTGACCTGTTGCAGTATGACCTCTCACCTCTGGACCACCTGTGCAGCGGCTTCTGTAGCAGGGGTCCGCTGGTCTCGGTCAGTCACCAGCTCCAGACCCACAAACAGACCCACACCCCTGCCCGCCCACACACACACAACACATCACACACAAGCGAGGATGTGACCGTATACCTGTATTCGTAAAAAAACGTGGCCAAAAAGTGTCCATTGAAATGTCAAAATGTGGCGACCATCAGGCTCAGGCCTGTAGTCATCCCATTCGAGATGGGGGTCACCTGTTTGCCCTCACCTAACGTCCCCGATGGACAGGTGCTTGGTCTGCAGCTGCGCCAGCAGCTGTTTAAGGTGGCCTCCAACACGGGTGGAGTTTCCCCTTAGGTCCTCCTTCTCGATTACATCCAGAACCGCCAGCCCGATGGCACATGAGACCGGGTTTCCCCCAAACTGGACACACAGTCAAATACTCAACACCACATCTGTGATTAGTACTCAACCATCAGCAAGACTGTAGAGTGCAGCCTGTTTGGTCAAATTATAATCGGAAAGGTTTCGGTTGTAAATCAACAAACGTAGAAGTTAAATAGAAAACGATTCATTCCCAGCTCTGGTTGAGGTCCTCTGGTGATGGTAGCAGTGTTACCGTATTGAAGTACTCGACTCCGTTAGCTGTGAATGCCGCAGCGATTTCCTCGGTGGTTACCACGCAGGCCAGGGGGTGCCCGTTGCCCATCGGCTTCCCCATGGTGACGATGTCCGGGCAGAAGACCCCGCCCTCCATCTGGAAGGCCCAGAAGTGGCTCCCGACACGCCCGAAGCCAGTCTGCACCTCGTCCGCCACGAACACCCCTCCCGCAGAACGCACGTATCTGTGGAGTGAGACATATGACGATTGATTGGTCAATCAAAAACACATCGATGAGCCTTAACAAACAAGAGCAGGAAACACACCAGCCCACTCTGTCACACATTTACAATCACACCCAGGGTTGGATAGACTGGAAGTTGGAAGACTCTTTTCCTGTGTTCTTAGGACGTGTCCTCAGAAGAGGAAAAGGTAGTGCTGTGTTTACAAAGACCTACTCTGCTACTTTTGTTGAGTATCCTGAGGGGAGAATGATCTGGCCTCCGACACTGGGCAATGATTCAGCGAAGAACGCAGAAACCTGTGGAACAGTTACAGCTGTTATAAATGGTTATAAAAATCTTTCCCAACTGCACGATGATATCCTATGCTCGAGCTGTCGCACTGCTTTGAGTCTCACCTTGCGACCTTTTAGGTGGACCTGGTCGATCAAGTCCTTGACTGTGTCAGCGTAGGCCTGGGCGGGGTCGGGGTGGTCCTCTCTGTACAGTCCCCTGTAGGTGTCTGGCAACGGGGCCTGGAGAGACACGTGCCAGACTCACAACAAAGCACAACGAAAATAAGCTAACTCGATAGGTTATAAATACTTGAAGCAGTAGCTGGTTCAAACCAAGTGAGTGGATTTTCAGTGCTTTGATGAATGAGACGTTTTTAGAGTAAGCAGTTTGTCTGGTCTGATGAGAGCTGCTGTAACAGTGTTATAGATGTTGGTGTGTGAGCGTCTTACACACCACGTGAACCCAGTCTTTCTGTCCAGACAGCTTCCGGAACTTGTATGGACTGATGTCAATGAGCGACATCAGGTGGCCATGGTAGGCACTGAGAGAAGAGGGGAGAGAAGAAAAAATGTGATGTATCTGAGGGATTTTATTTGACTGGTGTGGCATCTAAACGAGTCAACGTACTGGTCGAGCACTATGACGTCTTCATGCTGGGTATACTGATGAGCCAACCGCAAGGCCAGGTCATTGGCCTCCGACCTGTTAGTAAAAATACACCCAAAAATCGTGTCATATACACCATTTTTGGTGTTATAATGACTATGTTATGGATTTATAACTGTCCATGGGACAATCATTGCCTACCCTGAGTTGACGAAATAGAAGACGCACAGTTTCTCGGGAAGAGTGGCAGCGAGACGGCTGGCGTACCGCACTATGTTGTCGTGCAGGAACCGTGTATTTGCGTTCAGCTGCTCCATCTGTGCAGCAGCCGCTTGTGTGACACTGGGGTGACAGTGACCCACTGTAGATGTATGTTAACAACAACAGTAGGCAACAGTAGAGGGCACTGTTACACAACATCACGTTATTGCTGAGTGCTATTTTGTATTCAACTTATTTGTTTTGCTGTTGCAGCGTTTACGACGTTACAAGCCTACAACTGTATCAGTCAGACAACGGGTTGGGAGCATAGACATACAATCTATGGTTGAGAGGGCTTAGGCTATTAGTAAGTTACAGTAATTTAAACCGGTACCGAAGTAGACTGGCTACTTGTCATGGAGCTCTTACCGTGTTGAACGTTACTGATACAGTCCAAGTATTGCATGTCATTCTCGTCATATAGGTACTGTCCTCGAGCTTTAACTATCTTCACAGGATCGTCGGAATAAAAGAGTCTACACGATTGGCTGCATGGAGACAAACACAAAAGCACAAACCGCTGACATGATTCTATTTGTCCAAAACTACTTGGTTTAACGGTGCAATCATTATAATCATTAGCCTACAACATACCCGATGAATTTCTTCCTCATTGCAAGGGTCTGGTTCTTCTGGAAAATGTGTAACTCCATACTGCCACGAACGTTTTCCAGGTTTTGAGAAGGCACTATGACATTAGTAAAATAAAATCGGGGGGGGGGGGGGGGGAACAGGTTTGATTCACTGCAAATCCTTGAACTTTATCATGCGCCGTAACATCGATTACGCATGCGTCAATGATGCTTTTTTTGCTGACTTTGCTTTCGCAAAGTCATAAAGTCTAAATTAATCTAGCTGTCTGTGCATTTTGGTACTCTGCTACTATTTTTGAATCTTATTTACCGACGTGTAACTAGCCTATATAGTTTGTTTGTAGCCTAATGGTACAGTTGAGGCTGTCATCTTAGTCATTGAAACTACACCCAGTTCTTGCCGTTTGCTCTCAGATTTCTAAAGAAAATAAATATGCGTTTATTTGTGTATGAATGTTAAGTGGAGGTTGGATAAAGGTTAAACGTTTTTTTTTACACGTACAGTGTAGCCTACGTTGCATTTTAATCTATTTTACACCTAAGCTAAATACTTGTTTTTACTTTAACATCGTGGAAATACCATCTTGAATGAAGAAGGGACAACTCTCAAGAGCAGACGAAATGTATTATGTGGATTTCGATCTTTCTTCAAACAATAGATTGATTTTCCTCTTTATAAAAATAATAAAATACACGCGTGTCATATAGTTTGGGGTTGTTGTTTTCTTAAACAACAAACATACTTTTTACGTTGTAACCATCCCTCTCGATTGGTTTCTTCCCACGTATATATATTATGGGAAGGTCCATCTTTACCCCGTGCAGCTTTTGGTTGCTAAGGAGACACGGAGAGCAGGTAATCAGTCCAGCAGTAGCTGTAGCAGTAGTCATGCACATTGATGTTGTTCTGTTAAACCATTACCATGCCGTTATACACGTTGTATTAACCATTTAAGATAAAGACAATAACAGTTACCGACACTTTACAACTAACGATTAGTTAAGCTATCTTGCTAAACATCTTTTTAGCTACAGTAGTGAGGTGAAGTTGGCTAGTTTACGACAGCCTATCGAAACGTTATACCGCTAGCTACGTAACAGTACTGTATTGTACTAGAAAAAGTCTGTGGTGTCTGGACCCTTGCCTGTTGCTGTTACCGCTAAATTAGCTAGTTAGCCATGCCAGATGGCTAGCTGGTGCTAACAGTCTACCACTGTCGTGTCGGGTACAGAACGTGAGCTAACTAGTAACTACTGGTACGGTCTAGCCGAAGTAGCCACACTATAAGCAAGCTCGTGTAAGTTAGCCAGGACCAGATGGATATTGTTGCATTGGGTATCATCGTGGATTGAGCACCAAAGATGCAATGCAATTTATTAAGTCAGCATAGCTAGATTACACTCATCCTTTGATTTAATTTTCACCGTAGCCCGTCTAAAAAGGCCTGCTGTCTCAGCTAGAGGATAAAACACCTCTATCAGTTGAGGCCTTGGCCTCAAAGCCAGTTGAGCTACTTCAGTCTCGTGTGGGCAGTACTTATGTGGTTGAGCTATCCAACACTCTAATGTGAGAGCAGCTAAGGTTGGATGCGTTTCATCAACTAGATTTTATGTGGTAGGCTTATTCTTTTAGTTTCATGTTGAGCCTGGTGAACATGTGCATGTTGCAGAACCACAGAGTGCAGCAGTGCAAAGGTTGAAGTGAGGAGTGTGAGAATAAAGAATCTGAGCCAGAAGGAAGTGTCACAGGGTGTGTCTTGTTTCGCTAACTATTGCATCTGCTGTTAAGCAGAATGGTTATGTGGTATTTGCATGAAAATTATTTAGTGGTCAATGGAATGTATGTCAATGAACCAAGGCAACTATTTGTTTTATTGTACTGCCAGCTAGCCAGCCCCTGTTGATACCTCATGGCGCTCTACTCTTAACTGTGTTGTGAGTTTCTTTTCACAGAACTTTACCTCAGTTTAGCCCTGGAGTCCACTTTCTCTCCCCTCTTTTGTGTCCCTTGCAGAGTGGGGGAGGCATGCCTTGTGCTCAGGCCCTCTCCCCCTTTAGTTTCACCCACATCCTCCCCCTCTTTCCCGTGCTCACTTACTCACTCTCTCCCTCCCCCCTTCAGCTCATCTCAGCCCACAGGAAGGGCCCGACTGTTTGGTTTCAGTATGATTCTAAAGAACGCATGGGATTACCCTTCATCTTTGCTTCCTTGGCGTGTCAAAGCTTTTAGGGCCAAAGCCATATTTCATAGTCAAGTCAAATTTAGCTGATATTGCAAGATTAGTGTTGGTATCTCTCTGTACAACGTTTTTAGTACACTTTCTAGAGGATCAGAGATTGGCAATTGAGTTTCACATGTGTGACACGTCTTCACTAGAGTAGGTGTTGCATGTTCATGATTACCCAAGGAGGAGATGTCCACAGGTCAAACTCTCCTAGTTGAAATGCGTTGTTTTTACAAGTTCTATAGTTTTATAGCGTTTGCCTTTTTAATAAAACTCCAAAGCATCACCTTTTCTCATTCCATTTTCTCTCCTGTCTGTAATCCTGTAGGAGAGGTGGTGGTGATGATGATGATGATGACCAACATGGAGGCTGAGTTTAAGTGAGGACTCTAGTGTCAGGCTGGCTGGTTGAGGTGCAGAGGGGACGCCACAAACCTCGCCAGGAGTCTGACTAGCGCACACACACACACACACACACCCTGTCCTTTCTGGAATCCGGCTGGTCGCCATGGTGACGCTCATCACTGACCAGCTCCGCAGGCAGAGTTTAGACGAACCATGTTATCGCAGGGCTTTGTCTCTCAATGTGGTGAGTAGGACACACACACACACACACAAGTCTTGCAAAACCTTATAGCCTAACTCTGTTGCCTGTTTGACCACTTGAACTGTTAGTCACATGTTCATTGCTGGGTTTCAGTCATTGCCTGAGGTGGGTAGCAGCCCGAAGATGTCCTGGACTGGATATGGGCTGACTCCAGGTAACCCTCTCATATCCATAACCCTGTCATACACAACTTCCTGTTTCATGCGCCTTCATATCAGGTTTTTCTGTGCCCTCTTGTTCACCCAGAGAGTGGGTGGTCCAAGCCCCAGCACCTGCAAGACCCCACATCTGATCCCCTGCCTCCCCCCATCCCTGGGAGAGACCCCTTCTACTGGCCCCCCCTCCCCAGTCTCTCTGTGGCAGCACTGTGTCTGCAGAGCTCCCCTCCCCTAGCCCCTCAGAGCTACCCTCCCCCTCCTCCCCCAAAGCGACACTGCCGCTCCCTGTCCGTGCCCGAGGACCTGTCCCGCTGCCGCACTCCCTGGCGCCCCAGCGCCTCCAGGATCTGGACCCCCGTCAAACGCCGCTGTCACAGCGGAGGAGGAGCCAGCGTCCTGGGTGGCCGGGCGGGCTCCGCTCCCCTGCGAGGCCCCTCCTCGTCCGTCACCTCCTCGTCCGTCACCTCCTCGTCCGTCACCTCCTCCAGCCCCACCTTCTTCAGCCTCGCCCTATCCTCTGACTCCCCCCTGCCCTGGGCCTTCCCTTTGGACCCCTGGGACCCCTGGGACGGGCTCCGTGGGGGCTGTGCCTCCTTCTTCCCCACCCCCTCCTCCTCCTCCTCCCCGGCCCCGCCTGGCTCCTCCTCTCGGCCCCTCCTGCAGCGCCGGTTCTCCCTCTCCCCCATGCACATTCACCTGCCCCCCCAGGCCTCCCCTGCTCCTCCTCCTCTCACCCCTCACTGCCCTGGCCCTGGCCGGGACCCCCACGCCCCCTGGCCCTCCTCTGCCTGCAGCACCCCGGCCTCCTCCAGGCGAAAGCCCCACCCCGCCCTCCCTCGCTGCCACTCCCAGCCCTGCGACATGAAGAAGCCCCGGCTGAAGAGACGCCACGACTCTGACAACTTGCCCTGCTCCAGACCGGGCCTGGACTTCAGCAAGATGACCCAGGTGAGCAGGGCTGTAGCCGGCAGGTCCTCTGGGGTTGCAGTCTTCTTCCGGACTTGGCTGTCCCTTGCGAAGCATGATCTACTAGTCTGCAGGGACCCCAGACTCACAATGTTCTACCTAGTTTCCTGTTTTAAAGAGGACCAGGAGACCTACTCCCCCTGTGGCCCCACTGGCCTCAGCTACACCCCTCCACTCCCACCCTCTCCAGCCTTCCCCCACAGATGGCGTGTTTGTTGGGATTATTAGTGAGGAGAAGTGGGCCTCTGGCTCTCTCCCCTCTGGGGAACCACTGTCCCCCACATTCCTGGCTCTTCTGGGCAGCACCAGGCCAGGCTGGGTGCGTTTGGGTTCTGTCCTGGGTGATGTGTTGCTTTAGGCTTCCTGTGTGCCCTGCCCTCCCCGACCCAGCGTGTCTTCGGGCGAACCCTTGCATGCCTGTGTGTACCAGACACTGATGCTTGGCTGTGCCCCAGCACCTCCTCCCCCTTCTATAGGTGACTGTGACCAGCCCATCCATCTGAACTGAACTAGGCTATTCAAAATGAGTAGAGGGCTTTTGACTGGCTTCCTGGTCCAGCCAGTAATGTCTCCACTCTTTTTTTTATTTTGTGGTTGCTTCCTCTTGGGTCTGCTAGGGTTTTATGGCCTGATGTAGGGTGTGGGACTGTGTGAGGGAGAGATGGGGTGGGCGTGAGGGAGGCTGTGTGCTAGGCTAGTCAACCGCTGGAGCTCTCTGGCGGTAAGATGGTGGAAGGATTTGCATATGATTTGCTCAGACCCGTTTCATTTCAATGAAACGTCTGTGTGGAAATGCCAGGGGTACTTTGTTCTCTGTGAGGGAGTGGAATACAGCCTCAGAGTCCTGGAGTCTCTCCACTGAGACAGCAGGCCGGAGCAGGATTAGGAAACATTATGAAGTGACTTTTGTTTGTTATTTGGCGGTGCCTTCTTTTTGACATTGTATCTGCTTTCCTCCAGATCGCCAGTTGGGGGGGCCCTTCCCTGGGTGTCATGCCCGCTCAGGGGGACCTGAAAGCAGCCTTCTTCCCTGCAGAGTCCCTGGGCCGGACCAGCATCGGGCCAGTCAGCGAAAGCGAGGAGGAGGAAGATGAGGAGGAAGATAAGGGGTGTGTTGGAGTGGCAGAGGAAGGAGTTCAGAATGTTTTCGAGAGAGACTGCACAGAATTAGACTTGGAGCTGATAGAGGAGAACTGATGGGTGGTCCTAATGGGTGCTTCTAGTGAGACTGGCTGCATCCCTCACCCACAGCTTTCTGTCTGTCTGGGGCTGTTCCATCACTGTCTGTCTGTCTGGGGCTGTTCACGTCACAGTCTGTCTGTCTGGGGATGTTCACGTCACAGTCTGTCTGTCTGGGGCTGTTCACGTCACAGTCTGTCTGTCTGGGGCTGTTCACGTCACAGTCTGTCTGTCTGTCGGGGGCTGTCATCACAGCCTGTCATGTCAACAATAAGCTACAGCCACATCCTAACCATAATTCTCCTTTTCAATGTTTATTGAGTTTATAAACTCCTAAATATATGAGTATGTATGAGTTTATTCTGTTACCCAAAACATTCAGAGACACCAGTAGACATGAAGTCTGGTTCATAACTGGTATTTCCAGTGATATGGGTTCTTGTGTACTATTGTTGTAAACCTGCTGATGTAGGTTGGTTGGGATGAATGTGTGTTGAGGAAGGAGGGGAAGCTGCTTCCCCAGAATCACAATAACCAAATTTAGATTTTTATAACCAAACTCTGAGAAACAGACCTTGAACTAGAGGTGAAACTGGAATGATCTCATGTGTGTTTCCTTAGCCAGCAAGGAGAGCCATTCTTTGTGTGCTTGCTCATCCTAATCCTGTGCCTGTGTGTTTTTGAAGGAATGGGCTTTATCAGTGTTTTTAGAACACATTCATTATCAAGACCCCTTCCCATCCATCACTGAATGGAATCAAAATTGTACATTGATCATGCCTTAAGATGACGTTAAATCAGTTGCTGTTTACTGGTGTTAAAGTTTTATGGTTCTCTGTGATCCGATTGCTAGTGTCATTGCCCTCCCATAACCTGCACTGGAATAGATTAACATTTACTGTAAGGATGCTGCAGTCATACCTGAATTAGGGCACAATGTTATAATGTACTGTACAGTGGCTCTGTGTGAGCCAGCTGGTTGACTGGGTGAGTGAATGTGTGAGATGAGTAGTGCGAGATGTAGCCGTTCAGAGGCCTTGTGAGAGCAGATTTTTACTGTATGTTTTCAAGATGGGAAAATTCCTCTTACACAATTTGTGTAAAAATAAAGTTTATTAGAGAATACTTTTTCACAAAAAAAAACATGGTCCTCTGTCTTTTTTTTTCCTCCATAATAATTGGGATAATGCCATTTATTCATATAAATGGGCAACAAGTTGGCTCTTTAATCCTCACTCACAACTGTTATCAAATAAACGCATTGGTTGCAGTGACATCTGCTGGTTGAATTTAAGAATAGTTTTACTGATAAAGACCAGAAATAAGTTTTGTCAAATTAAAGACAGATTTAATACCCTGTACACAAACTTTTGATAATTCAATGGACAGACATTATATGGCGCTATAATCACTGGACTATACACATATTTACTGTCACATTATTTTAGTTTTAGGTTATGATCCAAACTTTCAAGACCACAGGGGTCTGGCTAATTAGAACATCACAGACCATCACAGAGTCATGCCATGGGTCTTTGTCGGACCCAAGGACAGTAGTACAACTGTCATTCCGACGTGGACGGTGAGGGCGCTCTGTAGTCTTTTCTGCTCCTTCCAGTCCACACTGCTGCCTCTGCTCTGCACCGCGGCCTGACCCCCCATGAACCGGCGACTTCCTCTTTTTCAGATTCCATGGCGATCGGGAGAGAGGGAAGACCACCGACGCACGCACACTATCTCAAACCAACCGAAAGACGCTTCTCAGGGTAAATTATACGCCGCTTCGTCCACGATTGAGACACGAGGAGCAAATAATGCTTGCATAACATGCATATGTGGGGGCGATCCACGTTTCCCTGCGGATACAGAATTTCAGATATTCACATTGTAGCGCCACTCGCTGATAGCGAATGAGCCGCAATTGGCTGCCCCGTTTGATTCTCTCACACGCAGTATGCTAAAGTAGCTAGCGCGTTAGCTTTCGAATTGACGCACATTATTGTATTAGAAAAAAACCCTGCATCGCTAAAATATAGTTTGATAGCTACATATAGTTATTGATAGTTTTAATTGTATAAAAGTAAGTGAGGCAGCCAGCTATCTTCTTTTCGAGATCACCTCAAAATATTGTGGCCTGTCGTTGGCTAGCACTAGCTATGCTAGCATTAGCTACAATTGGTAGCTAGCTGGCTGCGACCGGTGTAAGGGTGTAGCGTGCTATATCACTAGCTTAACTTAGCGTAACAAGCTAACACCAGATATACAAGCTGGATACTGTGTAGTTAGCTACTGAATCTTGTTGAACATAACTTGTGAATACTTAGTTGTATTGTGAGAGGCGTGTTCCCTGTCTGTCATTATAGTAATATTGACGTTAGCTAAAGTTTACGTCAAGCTAACAAGCTAGTCTATACATTTTCAGAAGTTTCTTTACTGAAGTTTTGTAGCTAACGTGCGCTTGCCAACTTGGTGTGGAGTCTAAATGAATGTAGGAATTACAAGCCATCTACTGAATACCTACAGTTGGTTGTGTTTAATAGTTTGTATGGTTTAAAGGATAACGTTTCATGCAGTTTACCAGAATAACACCAATAATACTTTTTGTATTCAGAATGAAGTCTGTATTTGTAATGAGCATGTTTTCTATGTTTACAGTTTGATCTGACTTGTCTGCCTGAGACGCAAAGAGATACACAGACAGGATTGTCGATCTGGTGAGTAATGTATAGGTGACCACTCAGATACTAACAAAAAAATGTGTTTAGTTTGAGAGCCTATCCTACTTTTACTTAGACATTTTTAAATGATCTTGGTTTCACCTTTGGGTAGTTGAATGAAATGGTGACTGTTTTGTTTGTATTTGCAGGTTGTCTGGGCAGTGTTAGCTAGTCCTTCTGGTCTGGGTTGAAGGCGCTCCCAGTGCTCAGGTCTGTGTGGTTCTGGTCTACTCTGTTCTGGGTTTGGACTGCCAGTCTATGGCTCTGATGGACAAGCACAAAGTGAAGCGGCAGAGATTGGACCGCATCTGTGAGGGTAAGAGGAAAAGACTAGTTGTTGTGCTGTGTACACTGTACGTACACTCTCTTACACACACACTCACACACACTCACAAACACACTCACATGCGCTCAAAGCCAGACAGACATGCAACCTACCATGTGGAGAGGGGGGGGGAAGCCATGGGTATAGATGTGACACTGTCAAATATTTGAGTTGTGATGGAAATGTATTTACTAGATGTCTTACTGCTTTTCGTGCTATTGGTTTGTTAGAATTGTTCTGGATTGTGACACACGCCCATGTATGGTTGTGAATACTGTGATAAGTGCAGTGTCTATGCAGGGGGTAATAAGTGATGTGATAAGTGCAGTGTCTATGCAGGGGGTAATAAGTGATGTGATAAGTGCCGTGTCTATGCAGGGGGTAATAAGTGATGTGATAAGTGCAGTGTCTATGCAGGGGGGGGATGTGATAAGTGCAGTGTCTATGCATGGGGTAATAAGTGATGTCGCCTGAAGCGGTACCAGAACTGATACTCTTGGAGCGCAGTGTTCAGTGTCTCTTATCTGACTTCCTCTTCCTGTCTGGCTATCAGACTCAGAAAGGTAGAGAGCACAGAAGGGATGTGGTGACGACTCTAAACGCTAGGTTACCATCGCGGCACATCGATGCGTCTACGTCCAAAAATATGCCTCGTCACTGTCCACTCGAAAAGAGAATTTCGGAGGAAGCCCCCATTTTCCGTTTTCACCTCAGTCATGTAAAGATAAAAATAAACGGTAACGATTCTAGAGAGTTCTTGGTGTGTCAGCCCACGATGAGGGAGTAGTGTAGCCGGTCTGCTGATGAAGCTAAGATGGAGGGAAGCTTGGGAGGGTCCCTGGAGACAGGAGTGAGGCAGCGGACAGGGTGAAGGGTCGTGTCCGTGGCTACAGGGAAACAGGCCAGCTGTCTCTTTAAAAAACAACAACAGGCTAACCGCCCCCAGCGCCAGCCCCGCTATGCTAATGAGGTTAGTGCTGGTTGGCCAGCACTCAATGGAGCTGCCTGTGATTGGAGCCTGGCTGTGGGGGAGGGGCTGGGTGTGGATGACAGCTGGGAGCCAGCCAGCCAAGAGCAGTCTGACACAGAGAGAGGGAGAGAGGGACAGAGAGAAAAGAACGATAGAGGGAGAGAGCGAGGAGAGAGAGAGAGAGAGGAAGACAGGCTGACAGACTTCATAATGCAAGGTTAGGCCCCGGTGTGTTTGTGTGTTGCAGTGTGCGTGTGACTCGTGTGTCTGAAGAGAGAAGGGGGTTGTGTAGTTTGGGCGTGGTGCTCTGCTGACTAGTGTGTAGTTTCTTTTCTGCTCCGCGCTTGTGTCCTCGTAGCTGTTAAAGGAATTGAGCAACCGTGTGTGTGTGTGTGTGTGTCTGGGTGGAGTAGCTGGCGTTGCTGCATTATCCCCACGGCCACCCCTCCCCCCCTGCTCCCTCACTCCTCCGACCGCGGCCAGGGGAAGAGAAAAGAGAGGGAGGGATTGAGACGGAGGAGGGAGGAGAGAATGAATGAAGTGCTGAATGAATTGCATTGTGTGCACGGCCATGCTTGTGTTCCGTAGGCCTCGAGTACGCTACTGTTCTGCGCTCAAATGACTGTGTGTGTGTGTGCATTTTTTTATAAGGTGGCCTTTGTCAGTATAAAATGTATTAGTATTTAGTAATATTATGGAATGTTCTCTGGAATTGTGGTGGGCTGCAGATTCTTGATTGTAATGCCTTCATGCAGCAGTGTGTGTGTTGGGAAATGCGTTGACGTAACAGGAAGTGTTCCCAAATGTTTCTTCCACCCGGCCAACAACAGTCCCATCATACCCCCCTCTCCCTCCTCCAAATTCTTATATTACACACAGTGTGTGTGTGTGTGCGCGTGTGTGCTCTCCCCTGCTATGTCCTAGTGAATGTTCCAGTGAGAGTGAACCTACCCTCCCAGCACACACACCAGGCCCCACACACCTGTCATGCTGGGTGTACAGGAGAGACACTAGTGTCTGTGTTGCTCTGGTGTGTGTTATTCGTGTGTGTGGTTAGGCAGGTTTGGGTGTACAATGTATTCAATAATGTTACTTTTATCCAATACAACTTACAGTACGGGGGGATTTGAACCTACGACCTCTTTATTTGCGGTCAGAGGCTGTACCGCTGGTACTACCAAGTTGTGGGCGTTGTGTGTAGGTGGTTTTGATCATGACCGCCGGCCCCAGACGGCCAGGGTCACGTCTCCAGAGAGGCAGAATCAGGTCATTAGTCAGAACTCAGCTTAAAGCCACTGCCCCCTCCCCCGCTGGCACACCCCCGCGCCCCACCCCCACGCCCCACCCCCACACCTCCTGGTGCAGATACTTCCCCTGGATGGAGGGGGGGGGGGGGGCGGGCCCCGTGGCCATAGACTTTCTGCCGTGTATTTTCTTACACTTCCTAGTTATGTAACCATGGCTACCCATGTACCCCCTAGGGATTTTAATTTAGAGGATCATGGGAATTGCAGTTCCCATGAGGGCAATAAGCTATCCCTAGGTGTTTGGCTGGTCGGGTGTGAACCGTGGGGGTGGTAAACACCACAGCGCTGGTGTGTTTTTCTACCATGCGTCGTTGCGCGCAGGCGTGCGTGTGTGTGCAGTAAAACGTGTAGCATCTGTACAGACTTGACCAGGCTGTCAAATCCTCAAGTCAACACCTGGACCAGAGAGAACACACACATGCTCACAGGTGTACCCTGTGCCCCCCCAGGCATCCGTCCTCCCATCCTGAACGGGCCCATGCACCCCCGGCCCCTGGTGGCCCTGCTGGATGGGCGTGACTGCACCGTGGAGATGCCCATCCTCAAGGACGTGGCCACTGTGGCCTTCTGTGATGCCCAGTCCACCCAGGAGATCCACGAGAAGGTAGACGGAGCGCGCACACACACACACACACACACACCACAGTCTTGACACAGTTGCATGTTGTTGATGGTTGTGTACCGTGAACAGGTTTCTGTTGGTGTAGCTTCATGTATTACTTCTGTTTTTATAATTACGTTCTGTCCCAAGAGCTGTACTGAAGGACTACATGTCCCAGCATGCCTCTCACTACATTTACATTTATTCATTTAGCAGACGCTTTTATCCAAAGCGACTTCCAAGAGAGAGCTTTACAAAGTGCATAGGTCACTGATCATAACAACGAGATAGCCACAAAACATTGCGAGTAGCCAAAACATGAAGCACACATTGTGACCAACCAAAGTAAGTGCCAAAGGGAAGAACCATAAGAGCATGTAGTTAAACAAGTTACAATTAAACAACATGAACCGCTATACGTGCAAGTGTACCTGTGGAAAAAACAAGCAACAATAATAAAAACAATATATCACAGCGAGTACAATTTTTTTTTTTTAAATCAGTTACCACTAACCACAAGAGCAACAAGTCTCTGAGCAAGAGTCATTGTGATCCTTGAGGAAACTAACATCGGGTCAAGCGAACCATTCCTAAGTACCGTTGTACTCCCGGAACAAGGGCGTCTTGAGCCTTTTCTTGAAGGTGGAGAGACAGTCAGTGTCTCTGATGGAGGTGGGGAGTTCACTAACCCTTCCCGTGTGTGTGTGTGCGTGTAGGTGCTGAACGAGGCCGTGGGTGCTCTGCTGTACCACACCATCACGCTCTCCAGAGACGACCTGGACAAGTTCAAGGGCCTGCGTGTCATCGTACGCATCGGCAGTGGCTACGACAACGTGGACATCAAAGCTGCCGCCGAGCTAGGTGAGACACACACACAGTTTACCGCCTCTGCATGGTTACCCCAGAGGTGCTTTCTCTCTCACACTTCAAGTTGTCAGGGATATGAGATATATAAATGAATATTTTATATATCAGAAGGAGTTTGATAACTCCCCCCTGGACTACCAACCCCCTCAGCAATAAACAAGTCATTTTGTTTTCTAATGTGGGTGGGGAAGCTTTTTAAAAACTTTTTTTAACTGATCCAGCCATGAAATATGATTTTGTAATAAGTGTGTGTGGGGAGGGACAGGACAGATTTACTGTTTTCAAAAAGTGTCTTAAAAACCTACGCCCCTCCTCTTCTCAAGGATTCAATAACTGGATTGGTATTTTTCATTTTGATTTAGCTTCTATTAGGGGTGGGAATCTTTTGGTACCTCATGATTCGAATCGATTCTTGGGGTCACGATTCAATTAAAAATCGATTCCCGATTTTAAATAAATTTTTCTTTTTTTATACATATTCCCCAAAAAACATAAAAAAATTGATTCACATACATTTGTGAATAGATCTGAATCGCTAGCAGACTGAATCGCGATTCAAATGTGAATTGATTTTTTCCCTCCTTAACTAGCTTCTATCCTGTCCTTGTTTTCCTCCAGGCATCGCGGTGTGCAACGTTCCGGCCACGTCGGTGGAGGAGACGGCCGACACGTCTCTGTGCCTGATCCTGAACCTGTACCGCAGGGTCACCTGGATGCACCAGGCCCTGAGGGAGGGCACGCGGGCCTCCTCCGTCGAGCAGATCAGGGAGGTGGCGGGGGGCGCCGCCCGCATCCGAGGAGAGACGCTGGGCATCATCGGTCTGGGTGAGCAGGGGGACTGGTGGAGGGGAGGAGAGATTGGAGGGAGTCAGGTGGCTGAGCGGTTAGGGAATCGGGCTAGTAATCTGAAGGTTGCCAGTTCGATTGGCAAACGTGCCAAATGACGTTGTGTCCTTGGGCAAGGCATTTCACCCTACTTGCCTCGGGGGGAATGTCCCTGTACTTACTGTAAGTTGCTCTGGATAGGAGCGTCTGCTAAATGTAAATGTAGCAGAGGAGAGGACGGGAGGGGTGGAGGGATGAGAGGAGAGGGTAAACAGATAGATGAAGACTGTGTGGTGATGCAGGGGTTAGATATGGCGCTGGGGGGCTTGATCCACACTCCCTGCTGACCCTGGTGACCCTGTCCTCCTGCAGGTCGCGTGGGCCAGGCCGTAGCCCTGCGAGCTAAAGCCTTTGGCTTCGGGGTGATCTTCTACGACCCGTACCTTCCCGACGGCGTGGAACGCTCCCTGGGGCTGCAGAGGATGACCACCCTGCAGGACCTGCTCATCCACTCGGACTGTGTCTCCCTGCACTGCAGCCTCAACGAACACAACCACCACCTCATCAATGACTTCACCATCAAACAGGTACACACACACACCCACACACACACCCACACACACACATACCCCAATGCCTCTGCTGTGAAACAAACAAACACACCCCATCTCGTTACCACTTCACTATCAAAACCGACGCGCACACACCCCCTGACCCGTGTTGTGTTGGTGTGTGTAGATGCGTCAGGGGGCGTTCCTGGTGAACACATCGCGAGGGGGGCTGGTGGATGAGAAGGCCCTGGCCCAGGCCCTGAAGGAGGGCCGCATTCGAGGGGCCGCTCTGGACGTGCACGAGACAGAACCCTTCAGGTGAGACACACGCTCACACACACACACACATGCTCACACACACATGCTCACACACAAGCACACACACTCTCACGCATGCCATACACAGGCACACACACTTAAATCTCTTCTGCAATCCCCCCCCCCCCCCCAGTTTCTCGTCGGGCCCCCTGAAGGACGCCCCTAACCTGATCTGCACCCCCCACACCTCCTGGTACAGTGAGCAGGCCTCCATCGAGGCCAGAGAAGAGGCTGCCAGGGAGGTCCGCAGAGCTATCACAGGTAACACACACACATCCCTTCCTTATCACACACACACACACACATCCCTTCCTTATCACACACACTCACCCCTCCCTACCCCCAGGTCGTATCCCAGACAGTCTGAAGAACTGTGTGAACAAGGAGTACCTGATGGCTGCCTCCCAGTGGCCCAGCATGGAGGCTGCCACTGTCCACCCAGAGCTTAACGGCGCCACCTACAGGTGAGGAGTCCTGCTGCTGCCCACATCCAGGAAGTCAGACGTGAGGGCTGGTTTACCCTGCAGTCTCACCCGCTCCTTCTGTCCATCGCTCCTTCTCTCCATCGCTCTCTCTCCCTCTCCATCGCTCTCTCTATCGCTCTCTCTCTATCGCTCTCTCTCTATCGCTCTCTCTCCAGGTTTCCTGCAGGTCTGATTGGTGTGGCTACAGGGGGTCTCCCAGGGGCAGGTGCAGGGGTGGAGGGGCTGGTGTCGGCCTCCCTGGCTCATGGCATCGCCCCCGTGTCCCACCCCCCTCACGCCTCGTCGCCAGGGCAACCATGCAAGGCTGAGTCCGACAGAGACATGGCCTCTGACCAGTAGCCCCCCCCTGCACATTCCGTCACCCTGGACCCCCCCCCACCCCTTCTCCCTCCCCCTCCTCCCAGCACTTCCCCCCTCAGCCAGATGATACTGGAGACCGGTTTGACCCACTTTGACCCACTTTGATCCGGTTTCATCCACTTCCTGGTTCTTCAGAACACAGTACCAGCCCTGGAGTGTCCGAACCGTCCAGAGCCTCCTGACGCCCCCCCCCCCCCCCCAAACCCCCCCACACACACAGCCCTCTGGACCCCCCCACACACACACAGCCCTCTGGACCCCCCCCACACACACAGCCCTCTGGACCCCCCCACACACACACAGCCCTCTGGACCCCCCCCACACACACAGCCCTCTGGACCCCCCCACACATACAGCCCTCTGGACCCCCCCCACACACACACAGCCCTCTGGACCCCCCCACACACACAGCCCTCTGGACCCCCCCCACACACACACAGCCCTCTGGACCCCCCCACACACACACAGCCCTCTGGACCCCCCCCACACACACACAGCCCTCTGGACCCCCCCCCCACACACACAGCCCTCTGGACCCCCCCCTCCCCTTCAGACCACCCCTCCCCCCCCCAGGACTCTCAACTTCCTCGCACCGTCAGCAATAACACTCTTCTCAAGGATTCAATAATTGGATTGGTATCTTTTTTTGTTTTTATTTCATTTTGCTTATTTGTTTTTGAGGAGGGAAAAACTGTTGTGGCTGTTGATCTGTCCCTTTTTGAAATCTTTTAGTTATTCAGATTTTTTGTTATTATTTTTTTTTTTCCCGTTTATTAGTTTTGTTTTGAAACGCATTTCTGGATGAGGTCGTGCTGAGGCTCCCTGCCTCAGAGGCAGGGAGAGGCAGGAGGTCTCTTCAGGATACAGGCTGATGTTACTGCTCTGCTATCTGCTTTCTTCACTCCTCTCACCACACAGACAGACAGACAGACGCCCAACAGACAGACACGTAACAGACAAACAGCAAGCCATAGAGAAATCCTTAAATCTCTATGGTACTAACATCTCGCAAACTAGCATCTGGATTTCGTTGGGGAATCTCTCTTTTGTTCTGGTCTAGTCTAGGAAACCATTCTGATGTCACTGTTAAAGCTTATAGTTCCTATCAGCTGTCAGGGCTCTGTCTGTCTGTCTGACTGTCTGTCTGCCTGCCTGCCTGCCTGCCTGCCTGTCTTCAGTCTCCTGAAGATGTTGAGTTCTGTCTCATTGTTCTGGCTGTCACTTAGACCTGTTTTTAACTCTGCCCCTCTTGGTGATGAACTCTACAGGTGTCCTCCCTATTGGCCCTTTTCCATTGGCTCAGATGAAGAGTCAGATGAGCATTTCATATAAATGACTGAATGACTGTGCATGGGCCTTGCTTTTCAGTCACTACATGTGACCGCACGCACACACACACACAGTCTGAATTGCGCTTGCAGAAGCAGTTTGATGCGCGGTGTGTCTGTCTCACCAGCAGGGGGAGCCACCTCAACACTCCGCCTGTGTCCAGCTCGTCTGTGACCTCTGTGAACCGTGTCACCATGGAGATGGAACACGGGGTGGTGTTTGTGCTCTGTCGCGCGCACACACACACACACTGCTGACTCTTAAGGAGAACAAGGCTTGGGTGATGAAGGGTAGATTTATGTCCCCTGCCACCATACCGGTCACCCCTGACCCTCCTCCCCTGACCCTCCTCCCCTGACCCTCCCCTCCAGCTTTCCCTACCAGCATTGATCCGCCTCCCAGTTAAGCTAACGGATTCAGGCATCCCTTTCAGAGGAAGGGATCCAGGCAGCATTCCCTTTAATAAACCAGGGGAGCGAGTCTTTTGAAGAGGGTGTGTAGGGACACCCCAACCCCCCCCCCCCCAGCTGTTTTCAGTCTTTCTAGAGGAGTCATCCCTAACTCTTAACCCGCCGTCACCATTGTCAAGGGAACAGCATTCTAGTACCTCAGTAACAGATATTGAATGTACTTTCAGACCCTTTTCTTCTGTGTACAGACTTTCTAGAGACTTCTCTGCTGGTCCTGAGCAGAAGGGGTTGTGTAAATTGTAGCAAGGATGAAAGGAACACCCCGTAAACCTGACGAGTTCACGTCATCTTTCTACCGTCTCTCCTCCACAGTCCAGCCTCAGGCTCCTGAACAAGTACTCTCTCCCTCTCTCCTTTCTCTCCTCTCGCCTTTCTCTCCTCCTCGCTCTCTCTCTCGTTCTCTCTCTCTCGCTCTCTCTCTCTCTCTAGGTAATACGTCTGTGAATAAGGAGCACAATGCTTGCCTGAGGTTCAACTCTGACCTTTGACCTCAGGGTGTGTGAGGCTGCAGGCCAGGGTGGGGGAGGACGACAGTGCGGTGTGTCTGGCCCCTCCCCCCTCCGTGTGCACGGCAGGTCATCCCGCCAGGAGAAATTCTACTGGCGAAAAGATTTTTGTGTCATCTTGTGGTTGCCCCTATCCCTGTGCTCTTGCCTCAGTTGCCAAGTTGTGATTGGTCCGTTCCGCGTGCTGTACAGTTCCTCTCCTAAGAGTCTATGAGTGACATGGGGGGAGTCCGTGTTCACGAACCTTGGACTCCCGGTCATGTGATGAGTATATATTTTCTAAAGGAATCCCTTCAGCGTGGATGAGTCTCATACTAGTGATCTTTTAACCTGACGTTGGCGATGATGATGACCGCATCATTTCGGCTCGCTGTCTTGTTTTAATTTTCTTCTTCAGTTCAGCAGTGCACTACATTGTGTTGTCATGAAAACCCTTAATTCAGCTTGAGTTTTCATCTGTATCGATCGTTGCTCTGTGTTCAACATGTTGTACTGAAACATTTCAGAGAAGAAAAAAAAATCCCCCCTTTATCCCCTCTTGAAACTTTTGTAAACTTGTTCTCTTTATTTTTCTTCTTCCCCTCCCTGCCATGGAGTAGTCACTCCTCCTAACCCCTCCCCCAGCAACATTAATCCCTCCCCCTCTATCGTAACCCCTCCCCCAGCAACCTTAATCCCTCCCCCTCTCTGCCTTAACCCCACTCCCCTCTGTAAACTAGCTGTAGAGTTGCCATGGAAATGCTCACTGCCTTAACCCAGTTGACCATAGCGCGTGGAAGGCTGCATACCCAGAACCGATACTTTTAGGCGCACTTGATTCGGTTTACCCAAGCGCAGACACCAATGTGATGGTGCCTGAAGTGCATGCCCTTGCAAGCTAAACCAAACGCACCTCAGACGCTCCTTGGTATTTCATCTGTGTATTTAACAAAGGTATGTTAGGAGACGAACCACACCCAGTTCAAGGGGCAGGGCTTGACCCCCTCACTCGGCCAGCCAATCACAGCTCAGCAGGGCTCATGCCATCTGGTTCTGGAGCTGCTTCTTGCGGGATGACGTCAGCGCTGTAGAGATCACACAGAGAGAGACGTGTGACTGTCTGATCTCTCTGTGATTGCTTGACTCTTCTGAACCTAACCAACCACGGTGTTGCTGTGAAGGACTAGATGGCTGGCCCTCTCTGAACCCAGCTACGCAGCCTGGCTGAGGCCTGACTGCTGAAGATGGCTCATCTGATATTTCACTCTGGAGTGTGAGAATGTTCCCCCCCCCCCCCCCTCCTCCTGGGGGTGAAGGGTCCTCAAGCCCTCCCTGGGGCCCCCCTCGGTGGACACTGGTGTGGTCTGTCAAAGAACGGTAAACAATGGACAGAACTGGTCACTTTTCTCTCTCAGGGTTCCAATGCACACATATCCTCCTGCAGTCTCTCCCTCTCTGTCTATCTCTCTCTCGTTCTTTCTGGTGTTCCACCCTCAGAATGTAGAACAGCCTCCAGAGTTCTAGAACCGCCCGTCGCTCTGTTCCGCCGTGAGTTCTGTCTGGTTTCATCTCTTTTCTCTTGTTGTTTCCCCTTATGGCACTGACATCTAACCATCTAACAACGGATGAATGAACGAATGAATGTTTTAAATGGACTGTGTGGAAGGTTGAAATTGGGAAATGTATTTTTACAACATGTGAACAAGTTATCTTTTTTTTTTTTTTTTTTTTTTTTTTTGTCTTTCACTCACTTGTTGTGGATTACTAGTTTAATTTCACCAGACTGCAAAAACCCCTAAAAAGAAAAAAATCTCCTGTAACTAGGCTCTTAAGCTTTATTTCTGTTTTGTTTACTTTTTTATTAGAAACAATCATGTTTGTGATGGTAACTTCCGATGGTAAACTCCACACCGTATTTTAAATAAAATCCGAAAAAATTACCCTTGCTGTCTTTCCTGTCTCCTCCTCTCCCCCTTCCCCCTCCTTCCCTCTCCTTCAGTTTATCAATGTCGTTTTGAGATTGAGAAAATGTGTGTGAGAGAGCGAGAGGTTTGCTGAGACAGTGAGAAGCTGGTGTGTGTGTGTGAGAGCTGATGAGGACGGCGGTACTGTACACGCTGCCCCAGTGTGAAGCCTGCTTGCCCCCTGCTGTGAGGAGCAGCCTGGGGCTGGGAGCAGCTTTATGGAGCTCTGCACCAGAAAGGCCTGTTTATGACCTGAGTTTGACTGGATTTATATGGGCCAAGGGGTGATCCAGTGCCAGGTAGAGCACACACACACTGCAGCATCATGCACACACACACACTCACACACACTCTGCAGCATCATGCACACACACACACTCACACACACTCTGCAGCATCATGCACACACACACACTCACACACACGCACTGCAGCATCATGCACACACACACACTCACACACACTCTGCAGCATCATGCACACACACACACTCACACACACTCTGCAGCATCATGCACACACACACACTCACACACACGCACTGCAGCATCATGCACGCACACAGACACACACACGCACTGCAGCATCATGCACGCACACAGACACACTGCAGCATCATGCACACACACACACACACACACACACTGAAGCCTCACACACACATGCTTTATGAGGGGGCAGGCCAGGTGGGGGGTTCAGTCTTAGACCCATGGGGAAGAGGAGGAGATGGAAGGGAGTTGCCAACCCCAAGATTGCTACCACATGTATGTAGCTAGCTAACAGACAGCTGGCCCAGACGCTAACACGTACTGTATGCAGATTGTGTGTTCCGGTTGGCGTATTCTGCTGGATCGGTTAGTCTCTTGTTGCAAATTCTAATCTTAACCCCAGTCCTGTGAGAGATCGCCATGGAGACCGTTTTCATCTCCATGATGATCCTCCGTCGAAAGACCATCTCGATTCACTTCAGGCAGGTGAGACTGAAGTCTTGCGGTAGGAAATGGCAGATCCAGTTGCATAAGATTACTGTGAGCTTTGATGGTCACTACAGCTGGCCCTAGATCCTAGTTTAGACTCCAGCCCAGTCAGGCTCCAGTTACTGCTGGCTTTGTCACTGGTAGAAGGACTCGGCTGGCCTCGTCTCTCCTGCTGGACCCTGCATCTGCTAGGGAGTGTTCTAACATGAGAGAAATAGCGGGTTGCATAACTGCCTGTGTGTGGGTGTGGGTGTGTGTGTGTGAGAGAGAGATAACAGCACTGTAACAGTTCTATTTCACACATCTATGATCCCCGTGTCGCTCACGGTTGTGCAACTTTGCGTCGGACACACACACACACACATTCCCACTGTCAGACCACATGCTGTTCTTCACCGGTATTTACTTGGATGGTTGTTTGTTTTAGCCAGAAAAGGGGGAGGAAGAGAAGAGGAGCAGGGAGAGGAGGGGAGGGAAGAGTCCCCAGAGCCATGGAAGAGGTCTGGGGGATACGAGAGAATCACTGGCCAACCTGTAAAAGCTTTTATGGTGCCAGTTTCCCAAACGCTGGGTCAAGACCCCCGAGTTAAAGAGCAGAAGGTTGTGGGCTCCAGGCCCTGCGCTGCCCACGGCTGCTGTGTTTACCAAGCAGGTCTGACCTGACACAACACACCAGCGTGTTCAGAGACAGATGTTTCGCCGTCCTTGCCGCAATTCATCGTGTGCCACACAGAAATCATCAAACAGCTAAGAAGCTAACAACAGTGCTTTAACCCTCGTGCTGCCTTCGGGTCACATGACCCAAAGGTTCATAACGAATCATCGTTGTGTTTACCCAATTTTACCCAATACAAAAACAAATTAAAATAATTTTCTTTTAACCTTTGCAATGTGGGGGGTCTGAGACAGCCCAACGGTTAAAAGAAAATGCTTCACTTTGTCTTTGTATGCGGTAAATCTGTCGCAATACGACGGTGGGTCACAATGACTGATGGGTCAGAATGACCCGAAGATAACACAAGGGTTAAAGTACTCACAGACCTACAAATGCAATAGCGCTTGGGCATAGGTCTCAGGTGGAGTGGGACAGCTTTTTGAAATAACTGAGGCCTGCACCACCTTACTGGACATATTGACTATCTTACAAAGATTGTTTTTATTATTCACTCCCCCTGAAAACTACCAGGCAATGGAACAAAAAGTTAAAATACTCTCCACAAAGGAGCGACGGAAGAGGACCAGGGACCACATGAGACAGAGGGGTGGTTTACCTCAGCGCTACACTGGCCTGCTGTGGTGTTTCCCAAAAACAGGAAGTGCTGTTGCCAGTAACCATGGCATCGGAAGGTGTAGGAGTGTAGACTACCTCCACTGTCCCTCCCGACAAGAAAGGCCGTAGCAACCTAAAGGTTGGGGGACAAATATTTACCGCTGGTGTCGTCCTCCTGTAAATATTAGTCCCAGTGTTGGCCTGGGAGAGAGGCTGCATCCAGTCACGTCTCAGTGAGGAGGAGGGTGTTCATGAGCAGGCTGATGGAGCGGGGAAACACACTTCTGTTTGATGGTGGGAAGAGTCCTCCCTTCTGCTATAGGGGGAAGATTATTTTGTTATCCTCCTAACCTTCTCTCTTCCCCTAGCTTACCTGCCCTGCCCTGCCTCTCTACGCCCCCCCCCCCCACCCCCCCTGTGCAGACCAGACCCCCCTGCCACCCTCGACTGCGTGTCTGTGATCGAAAAAAAACTAAACAAACTCCAGCTTTGGTTGTCCAGAGTTTTCTCTTCTCCGTCTCTCTTTTCTCTCTTCCTTCCATCTCTCTCGGTCCCCACTGTCTCTCACACTCCTTCACTCTCTTCCTTTGCATCTCTTTCTCCTCCCTCTGTCCCCTCTCCTCCTCTCTCTGCCTGGGTGGACTTGGCACATGGGATTGGTATTTCATCATGAGTGGTGCCTGGTTGTGAGTGTGTGTGAGGGTGTGCGCGCGCCCAGTTGTGTTGTGGATGTGCGCACTCACAGATGAATAAGGATAACAGGCCAGGGGTGACGCCATATTCCGATAAGTGTGTGTCTGAGAGTGAGTGGACTTGTGTGTGTGTGTGTGTGTGTGTGTGTGTGAGTGAGTGAGTGGACTGGTGTGTGTGTGTGTGTTATCCACGAGAAGGTCCATCTGTCATGAATCTTTGGTATAAATCTGTGTTTCCCCCTCCACCTACTGCTGCCACCGCGGGAGAGAGGAGGGAGACGGAGAAGGCCGGTTGAAAGGAGCGTAGGAGACGGAGAGATAACAGTGAGCCTGGGAGACGGGAGGGGAGGGACGTCTGTCTGGCTCTCAGGGGCAGTGTGACCCTCTCTGGGGTGTCTGAGCCATGGGATCAACTCTGGCTGTGTAACCTAACATTGACCCTACACCCCCACCTCTCAGACACGCACCCACACACACACACACACAGACTACAGTATAGCCAGAGGCTTTGCGGAGGTATTTAGATGACACATCTATTGGATAAGGTCCAGAGCAACACTTCTTTTTAATCTTGTGTGTGTGTGTGGGGGGGGGGAGGTCGGCAGGCTCCAGTGAATGCGTCACTGCTGTGTTTTACTAGAGATCTCCGAAACAATTTGGGGCAGTCATCATCAGATGACAGAGAGGAACACACACACATGCACACACACACACACGTACAGATCTATTCATGGTGAGCTAAGACACATCGATCAGTGTGGAACTAGATACCTCCCTGCTAGTCCATGTGTGTAGCAGCTGTGGGGAACACACACACACACTCCGCTCACCTAAGCAGGGTCGACCAGCGAGAGAGTGAATCTCTCCACATGTGCAGCCTGAGAGCAGAACCATTACTGGTAGACTGGTTCAGACTGACCGGCTGGTTTAAACAGTCCCGCAGCACAGGCGATATAGAAACACTAGCAGAATGAGCCAAATGAAACTAGTTAACTGCAATATAAGCAAGGGTTACTGAGTTTACACTGCAACTGAGGGAGAGAGAGAGAGAGGGAGAGAGAAAGAGAAAGGGAGAGGTAGAGAGGGGGGGAAAGGGGCTGTGCCTGCTCCCTACAAGGAGAGGTGGGGGGAGAGGAGAAGGAGAGGGGGAGGGAAAACCAGAGAGAGGGAGAGAGAGAGCGGGTAGAGGAGGGTAATATTAGGGATTATGAGGGAGATGTGGAGAGTGAGAACAGAGATAAGACAGTCTGGTCCTCTTCTCTTACTGCAGCTGCAGAGAAAAGGTAAGAGAGAAAGAAAGGAATACAACCTGTGACAAAGGCTAAGAGAAAGAAGAATCAAGAAGGAACCGAAAGGTGAAAAAGAGAAGAGTAGAGGAGAGTCTAAGTGGGCAGTTGTAGAGTTATTCTGAGACCAGGTAAGAGGCACTCTGTCGC
>NC_085030.1:13967381-14027381 GCF_963692335.1 Osmerus eperlanus
ATGGAGGGAGAGATGGAAGGATGGTAGGCTAGATGGACGATCACAGCCTATTGACCATACACACATACACCCACACCCACATGGTAACAGCGGCATAGACAGCAACACACAGGGTACAGGGCCACATTAACGAGGAAAGCAGGGAGAGAGAGTCGGGTGAGGGGGGGCTAAATGTTACCAGATGATGCAGGGCGGTACCCCACAGGTCCCTCCCCCCTCCCTTCGATTTAGCTCTCTCTCTTTCTCCTGCCCCCGGGCCTATTTGAGGATAATGATGAAGATTTTCAGGGTGTGGTGGGGTCAGTTAGGCCCCTTACCTCAGAGTGGTGGGGATTATGGGGGACCAGCCTAGTTTGTCACAAGTGAAGAGGAGGTTTCAGATATCAGCTTTTTGAATTTTCTGGACTCACAAAGTAAACATCAGTTACCAGGCCCAGGCCTGTCACCAGACCCAGTCACTTCCAGAGCACCGTCAGGAAACACAATCAGGGAAGCCATGGTGGTTTAGGAGAAACTGGATAGTGTGTGAAGTGTGGTAGAGTGAGCTGAGCGTTTGTGTGTGTGTGTGTTTGCAGCTCTTGGTACAAGGTGAGGTAGGGCAGAGCCTGTCATTGGCTAACCCGCTTTTACATTTACATTTATTCATTTAGCAGACGCTTTTATCCAAAGCGACTTCCAAGAGAGAGCTTTACAAAGTGCATAGGTCACTGATCATAACAACGAGATAGCCACAAAACATTGCGAGTAGACAAAACATGAAGCACACATTGTGAACAACCAAAGTAAGTGCCAAAGGGAAGAACCATAAGAGCATGTAGTTAAACAAGTTACAATTAAACAACATGAACTGCTATAAGTGCAAGTGTACCTGTGGAAAAAAAAAACCCTGTAAGTGCTGGTCTCAGTTCAGTTGCTGTGATGTTATTAAGAGGAAAGATGAGGAGAGGGCTACAGCACAGCTGACTACAGATCAGGACATGAATCACATAAGTTTTTTTTTTCACTCACAGCTGACACTGTTGAGACTGTTCTTTAGGCCTCACGGTGCCTCACGAACCAAGGGCACCCTGCCTGTTAAAAACACAGCTTCCTCCTTCGTCTCTTTCTAGCGGTCACCCACAACAGGCAGTTCCGCCTGTGGCAGGAGGGGGCGCTGGCGAGCCCGGGAGTGCAGAGCTTCGCTGAGGTGGGGTTGACGGTGGAGGTGGTGAAGGGAGCGCGCGACGCCAGGAAGAGAAGGGCGGTGGGCGCCATGTACCGGACAGCGGGCATCTCTAATGGCATCGGGCACAGCTCTACTGAACTGCTGCTGCAGCCACGCAGCCCGCTGGTAGGAATGACTCACACACACACACACACACACACACACACACACACCCTTGTGAGCTCAGTCCTGACCTGCACTACTCCAGACTCCCTCGTTGACGTCTCCATCCTTCACGACCAGAACCTCCTTTCCAGCAGCCAGTCTGGCTAAGTTTAGCCCCCATCCCCACCCCCGCCCTCCAGCCACAAACCACCACATCCGTCCTGCGGTCTGGACTGTGTCTGCTGCCTCCCCCTCTGAACTCTGGGGATGGGGGCTGGGGATGGAAGTGGGGCTGGGGCTGGAAGTGGGGGTGGGCTTGAGATGAGATTTGGTGCTGAGGCTGGGGCAGAGGCTTGAGCAGGACGTGTGGCTGAAAGGTGAGGCTGGGTCTGAGAGTTGAGGCTGAGGCTGAGAGTTGAGGCTAGGGCTGAGAGTTGAGGCTGGGGCTGGGGGGCAGTCTGCTTCTGCTCCTGTGTGTTTGTTTTTCTTTTCAGACAGTCGACGAGTGAAGGAGTGAGGGGAGGAGGGAGGAGGGAGTAATGGGGGGGTAGTTCCTGGATGTTTGGAAATAGAGGTGTGTCAGAATATTGCTGCTGGTGACCTACATTACTTTATTGGTAATTCCACTGGCTGCACCTCCAACCCCCTTGCCTCTCCACCAGAGATGCAGTCAGTGGGGGTCAAGGCAGGGGGGGATCGAGGGAGGGGGGGTCGAGGGAGGGGGGGTCAAGGGGGGTGGGGTCTGTCTGGCAGTGCTAAGCTCAGTGTGATGTCGGAGGTGATGCATGTTGGAGGTGAGGCGTGTCGGAGGTGAGGCGTGTCGGAGGCGTGTCGGAGGTGAGGCGTGTCGGAGGTGAGGCGTGTCGGAGGTGTGGTGTGTCGGAGTGTGTTTATAGGTCCTCCTCTGCTGGAAGAAGGAGAGCTTGTGTGGAGCGTGCCAATGACAGAATGAATATGAAACACATTCAGTACACACACACACACAGAACCCCCCCCCCCCCCCTCCATCCCGACCCCACAATCCCCACACACACATTTCTTTCTTTTCCACATACTTCCAAAGACAAACACATACGCAATGCCCCAAAAACCGCCAAACACATTTTTCCGATCTTCATATTCGTGAAAGCCCTTCTCTCTTTCTGCTCAGCGTGTAACGTGAACCAGACAGACAACAACAAACACTGGAGCTTCTGGCCCTCCCACCAGCACAGGAAGCGGGTCGGGATCACACCGTTCTGCTGCTGAAACTCTGTCCCTGACAGCATTGGACTGGATGGGGTGTTTGTGGTTGTGTGTGTGTGTGGGGGGGGGTCTTAAAGGAAAGGAGAATGGAAAGATTAAGAAATGAGAGGTGGGGAAAAGAGAGGAGAGGTGGGGAGAGGAGAAGAGAATAGAGATGCTCCATCTTCACTGATTAAAATGATTAAAACAGAAGGGATTCCTGGAAAGCAAAATCCTGAGAGAAGGAAGAGTAGGAGGAGGAGAGAAAGGGATGAGAGAAGGCTGAGTACGAGGAGAAGAGAGAGGGATGACAGAAGGAAGAGCAGGAGGGAGGTTCTGGGAACATCAAAGGTGGAGACTCAAATGGAAGGAGGAGAGGAGATAAACCTCAGGGCTGGGATGTGATGCCCAGCCTCTGCCCCAGCCTCTGCCCCAGCCTCTGCCCCAGCCTCTGCCCCAGCCTCTGCTCAACCAAGTCCAGAGACCAGTAGTAGAGCAGCATTACTGTTATTTTCTTGGCATCCACCACCCCGGTGTACTGTGACCCCTGGGTGCTTCCTGTATGAGGTCATCAGCTCTCAAGAAACATCCATCACATCGGTGCACAGCCCCCACACAGGAAACACACACACAAACACACACACAAATACACACTCACGCAGACACACTTCATTGCATTTTGAGTGCCGACTATTACACAACCAAGGCTTCTAAAGCCACAGAGTGTGTGTGTGTGTGTGAGAGAAAGTCTTTGGTCTGTATTCTCAGCAGACGGTGCTCTTCTGAAACTGCATGACGTGGTCTCTCTCATGGTCTCTTTCATTCACATTCTATCTCACATCTCTCTCTTTCCCTCCATCCCTCCCTTCCTTGTTCAGCTCTCTCTGATGGTGAAGGTGATCCCCAGCCCTGATTGGTTCGTAGGAGTGGACAGCTTCAACCTGTGTGAAGACGGCCAGTGGAAACAGGAAGTGACCCTTGACCTCCATCCCTTTGACGCCGGAACGGACAGCGGCTTCACTTTCTCGTCCCCCAATTTTCCCACCAGCCCCCCTGAGAACATCACCCAGGTGACCCCCCCCTTCCATGCCCCCCCTCCCCCCCAAGCCTCTGCCCCCCCACACCCTCCGTGCCACAATGCTTTTGTTCCGAACACTACTGTGATGGAGGGAAAAAAGTTCACTGGAAAAAGGCTGTAGTTAATGGACGTTTGATTTATATCACAATTAGCACATCTGGGAGCGTTTCATTGTTTTGGTTGTACTGGGCATACTTCGTCAAGCGCACCCCAGGTATGTGACCCGGCGGCTCAGGTTTCTGCGGTGTGTGAAGGCTGTTCTCCGAACAGGGGTGGAGCGCAGGGGGCCTGGCAGGCTAGCATTCCCGGCGCTCATCGGGGTCAGCCTTGCGCTGCTAGCTGGGCATGCCTGGCCTCTATCAGGCAGGGTAAAGGACTGCTCCACATGTTCTCTCGCCCAATCAGACGTTGACAGAGTCTGAAACGTTCCCTTCCTGCCACACACACATTGCTCACGATTATCAGCCACAAGCGTTTCTGCTTTGACAACAGTAATGTGCGATATAATACAATGCGCAACATTGCAATACCATTCAACTTGCTAGGTTTATTGATCTTTGTTTTTGTTTCTCCTCTAGATTACCTCCCAGATGCCCAACCACCCCGCCAACTCATTCTACTACCCCAGACTGACCGAGCTCCCGCCCATAGCTTCCGTACGAATCACCCGACAGGTCCGCTCGTCTGGGCGTCAAACTCCCTTGTCCAATCACATTTTACCAAACTCCATCAGCCCTCAGCGCTTTTCAGGTAATCACGCACACACACACACAGTACTCCCATTCTCTCTCTCTCTCTCTCTCTCTCTCTCTCTCTCTGTCTCTCTCTCTCTCCCTGTCTCTCTCCCCCTATCTCTCTCCTTCCTCTCTCTCTGACCCTCCCCTCTCCCCACCCCTCCTCCTCTCCAGAGACCCCCCTGGACTGTGAGGTGTCTCTGTGGTCGTCCTGGGGCCTGTGTCTGGGCCCCTGCTCCAGAGGAGGGCTCCGCCACCGCACGCGCTACATCCTGTTGCGGCCCGCTAACGCAGGCACCCCCTGCCCGGAGCTGGAGGAACAGGAGGAGTGCACGCTGCACACCTGTGCCAAGAAGCAGTGACCCCCTTCAGGCGTTCCTCTCCTCCCTCCCCTGTCTCCCTCTCCTCCCTCTTCATCCTTTCCATTCCTCCCCTGCTCCTCCGCCTGCCCCCCCTCTTCCAGAACTCCAACTGCCACCCTGACACTGGGACGTGTGCTCTTGCTGGACTCAGAAGACCCCTAGCCCTGGACTGTGCACTGTGGACATGGGCCGTGTGTGTGTGTGTGTGACTGCATGCCTTTACGTGTGTGTATGTTGAGTGCCAGGGGTCGGCTCTTGTCAAGGTCACCTACTTATGGACCTATGTACACTGAACATGGACACAGAGACAAGCATGTAGTCACACACACACACCCACACACACCACACACACACGTACACATACACACCGCCCTTACACAGACATGCTTTGCAGGCACTGAGGCATTCATTGACAGGGTAACCTACATGATGCTCTGTGAATGCTCGTCTTTCAAAATAACTTCATAGCCAGCTGTATAAATAGGCCTATCCTTTCACAAGACACACCACCAGAGGCTGTCTGCTAGGAGACTCCAGCCAAACTAAAACGAGACGCAGAGTTTTATAGAAAAAGTGATACATATGGGGGAGGGTATGTTTATCTCTTTTGATTTGTAGGACATGTCATTGAAAGGTTTTGTATATAATGATGTATGTTGTATCTTATCTTGTGTTAACTCATATGAAATAAAATATGGAGATGTTTTTCTTTAAATAGAAACATCTGTTGTGTTGTTTTGCTGCGTTTGGTGCCAGAGTACTGTGAAGTTGATGATACGCTAAAGGTAGGCTACTGTCTAAATGAGTAAGAAGTGCAGACTTGGGTTAAGTCTGTTAGGCCACACGCCATCCTCGATGACATCAACTTATCTTCTGTCTCATGTGCCAGAGTTTAATTTAAACATTTAAGATACGTCTTTATCTGTCCAGCCCAAACAGAAGCCGTGGTATAAATGTCACTGTGTGAAAATGACACTCGATTTCACACTGACTGAAATACAATCAAGGTGGCCTGTGTATGATAATAAATAATGTGATGCTCTGCATTTCGCAGAGGGTTGGATGATTACTTGGTGTCTTAGCATAGTCCTTCCTGCAGAACGTCAGGAAACTACAGAACCCATGTAACCGTAAGTATTCAATTAGCTTGCAGACACATTACTAATGCGACGTATAAGTTTATTTTAATCTCTTGATTTGTCAAACGCTCTATCAGCTGTACCCATTAGTAAACTCAACCCACCAATAAAAAAAGGTGTCAAACATGATTCGAAGCAGAAAGTTTAAGTTTCTCATCGTGTTGGAACAAAAAAGGTAGTCTATTTTCTCAACTGAATACATTCCCAAGAAATCAGATGGGCATAAAACGGGCAGTGGCGGCCGGGACTTTGCAGAGGCCCCCCCGCAAAGTCGGAGCTCGAGGCCCCTCCCCTAAATCCACTCAAAATGTATCTCCATACTATCTTATACATTGCTGTCTACCTTTAAATATAGCCTCTATATGTGAGAGAAAAATAAAAAAGTTTAAAAATAACAAAAGCACAACAGAAGCCTATTTGTGTGGCGTCCTGCGTCGGATGTCGCGGCAGCTCATTGTTGGCTAAGCCATAAAAGATCGAAAATCTTTTTCTGTCAAAATTGAGATTTTTGATGTTTTCTATAGTTAACTCCCTAAACTTCATTGTAATGTACAAAAAGTATATATTTACTTATTAAAAACAGTTAATTTCAACGGTTTTTGGACATCAGCTAGCAAGATTTCCAAGCCATTTCAAATCACATGCTTAGTTTGCCTGCTCTTTTGAGTGCTGCAGCATCTCCAAACAACTAAAAATAACTTTCTAAGAAGTTATTAATGTAGCTTATACTTAAACTGATATTTACATTCACAACGTGATTACGAACAAAATGATTTTCTTTCCATATTCGCCACAGAATTAGAATGAAACGTAGTGGAATCTTTGAATGCAATTTTCTAGCTTATAACTTTTTGACACAGGTCAACTTTAAAATGATGTAACTTCAGTTGTGATAAAGATATCTGAGTGATATGAACAGATTTGTATTCAGGAGAGTTTGTAGTTTCCAAATATGTATAATAACCAAAAGACCCAAATGTTCACGATGTGAAGGGTTTCTGCAGGCCGCCACACATTTGTCGTTGTTCAAAACCAAAGACAGCACTAGCCTTCTGATAGTTCAGCACCAAGGATAGCATCGCCGAAATAACACACAATCAACGGAGGAAAGGAAAACATTTATTCTTGCCAATAAGTAGGCTAAGCAAGTATATTTATTGTTGGTTGCTGGTGAAGACGTGCTGCTGCTAGCTACCTGCGGCTGCGGTAGTGTTTCGTCTGTGGAGATGTCTTTAATATTCCTCTCTGGCTGGTCTAAATAAGTGTGTAATCTTCGTTTTGTTCGACCTTGTTCAGACAACAGTTTATTGCTGCGCTTTTGGGCACCGCTTGCATATTTTCTTTTACTCATGTCTCTACCGTCATCTAGCAGAACGTAATGATTAGCATTTTTTAAATGTGCGCGTTCAATAGGCGTAATGGCGCAAAAGGCACGTAAGATGCGCAAAAGCCATTGTTGCCAGATTCAGTGATTTTGAGACTATTTAGCCCATGGAAGTGGATGAAGATCTGTTACGTTGCCTACATTACGGAATTCCTTTACCTGGCAGTTGAAACTTGGGGCTCCCAATGAGCGCCCTCAAAGTGTTTTCCTTGTTTTTATATATATATATTTTATATTGGCCATTAGTCTGTTTTTTGATATGCAGGGCGGGGCCCTTAGGGCGTGGGGGCCCCCCCGCCTCGCGGGGGCTGCGGGGGCTACCCAGCCGCCACTGAAAACGGGTTCTAAATTGAAATATTTTCAGTTTCTTTATGGCTGAAGTTAGTCAGCTGGCGCACCCTCCTGTTCCATAATGAGACCTACAGCTCAAGACTTCTTGAAAATGTGATTTTACTGCTATATCGTAAACGCCGGTAGAGGTCGCTTTTTCGTTTCCTAGGCTTCTCTCCGCAGTGTTGCTACGAGGAGTGCGTTTGATTGTTACACAGCTCAATGGCGGATAAAGCGGGACAGTTGTAAGAAGGACAATAACACTTCGGCTTCGCTGTGTTTCTGGCGTGACTACGTCCGCCGCTAAGCGCCCTACTACACTAGGGGCTCCGGTGCACGGAGCAAAGTTGCGGTACCAGAGGTTCTGCTTACAATTTGGGCTCGATAAACTGACCAGCTGTCTTGCAGCTACTAGCATCAGAGTTCCCGAGCAAGGAAGTTGCTCTTTCATGTTGGCTAGCGAACGTTAGCGAGCTAGCTGGTGAAATAATGGGAGACTCGCTCGAGTTGATTGGGAAGCGTCTTATTTTACTCCTTAACGATGGAAGGTCCAGCGCTGGAGCCGAACCGGAGAAAGCCATTTGGGCTCGGGACTGGCTCCAGGGTACAGTACGGGCGGTCAGCGTCATAGGTTTGGCCAGTCCGGGAATCGAGGTGAGCGGAGGAGAGGCGACAACAAACACAGCTTCATCGGGGCTAACGGTCAGTGTTTACGTTAGATAACGAGTCATATTAAAGGAAGCACAACTTCTCAGCAAACTGATAACCTTCTGCTATATTGCTATCGCTCGCTGTGTGACTAACAACTAAATAATGTTCATGAATCGGTGGTGTACACGAGCTAGTAAGCTAATGTTAGCACCTTTGGCAGACAGTCAGCTCGCTCACCAATTCAGTCCGAGGACTAAGCTGGGGCCCGGTGTTTTCTTTCCAGTGTCTAGCCTGCACCTCAACCAGTCAGACAAAACAAAGTGAAATCATTTCACTCAATATGTAGCTACCTAGATCATGGTCAGCGATTATGAATAAGGACGTTCGTTTTTCCACACCTGACTACTAATTCAAAAAAAAAAACTACGATGAACCAATTTAGTGGTTTTATCTGAGGGTTAAACTGGGAATTAGTACTAACTACCAGATCAAGATTTTCTTGCGCATGGATGCATTTTTTTGTGGCCATGGGGCCTTCAGCAGGATTCCTCCTCTGATGACTGTACTGTTAGGACCATCTGCTCACACTGATTAATGTGTTCATGTTTACTCCTAAAGACAAAGCAGAACGCCGGTCGGCCTTGCTGACTGCGGTTCGGTTTGCAGGCGTTTTATAGCGCCCCTGTGCCCCTGAAATGCTCAGAATTTACCAGCTGATCTGGCTTCTGACTTTCTCAGACTTTGCCATCCAACCACAAGATTGGATTTAAATCAAATGTTCCTTGACCTAAATAGTGTAGACTATGTAACTACCACACAGAAACAAGCCTTCAGACACTAACATATCTGAAGATGGCTGAGCTGTCTTGTGCCTGCAGAATGACTTGACACCTCCAGTGTCACCCACTTGTCCTCGGTGTGTGTGTGAGTGTGGGAGTGACCGTGCCTGCAACCTGACATGGAGGTGACACAGGAGAAGGGGACAGTTTAACAGTTGGTGGAGCACGGACCAATGATTGACAAATGGGGGGGAAGAGAGAGAGGGAGGGAGTAGAGAGACCAGTCTGTCAGTCCTTTCAGCTCACTCTGAGTCACGTTGAAAGCATGACTGTGTGTCCTGTTTACATTTACATTTAGTCATTTAGCAGACGCTCTTATCCAGAGCGACTTACAGTAAGTACAGTACATTCCCCCCGAGACAAGTAGGGTGAAGTGCCTTGCCCAAGGACACAACGTCATTTAGCACAGCCGGGAATCGAACCGGTAACCTTCAGATTACTAGCCTGACTCCCTAACCGCTCAGCCACCTGACTCCCCTGTATGTGTGTGCCTGCAGCGACGTGGTGCGTTTGAACTGTGGAAGTGTTACTGGCGTCATGTCTTATTCCTAACAGGTGTCCCCCTCCTCCCCTCAGGTGTTTATGGAGTTTGAAGACAGCGTGGGGGGGAAGCGGACCTGGGTGCAGGTGTACGGGGAGGCTGTCAGCGCTGTGTTGGTTGAGGACTCTATTGTCTGGGCCACACGGAGCGCGACTAACCCCTCCCTGCCTGCTGGCGCCCCACCCACCCCCTGGCCTGCCCTGGTGAGTGGCGCTCTCTGGGCTGGGATGTTCCACAGCTGCCTCCTAAAAGTTCCCTTGTTCTAGTGTTTTCTAACAAGGTTTGTTGTGATGCGCTACTGCCACAGCAAGGTCCTGTTCTGCGTGGTTCTGACGTGGCGTTCTCCGTCCGCAGGCCTTCCGATCCTTGGTGGACCGCGTAGGGCTCGGCCCCCTGGTTCCTGTGGAGTTCCTGGGAAGCAGAACCCTGGAGTTCCTCGCTGATGGAAGTTCTCTCCAGAGGTTTGAGGTGAGGCGTCCGTCTGGGAGTAGGAGGGTTCTTGCCTCCAAGCTGAGCATGTGTGGTTCCTTATCTTCGTTGTGTGTGTGTGTGTGTGTTGCAGGTGGAGAAGGATGTGGGACACCCCCTGCTCCTGGAGAAGCCCCTCCTCCAGGCTGCTGTCTCCCTCTGGCTCAGTGACTACGAGCTGCAGGAGATCCTCCGCAAGGGTGAGCCTCTCTCCAGTCTCCCCCCTCCTCCCTCCCTCCCCCCTCCTCCCTCCTCCTAGTTGTGTAGTTGGGGTGTGACCCCCTGCTCCAGGTTTCTTCCAGTGTTCTTATCTCTGAGTTTTCATGGAAGTTTGTGGTTCAGGTTGGTTTAGGTGCAGGTCTATGGGCCTGGCTTGGAAAAAGGGCTGGATGAACAAAGCTTGATTTTCCTGTGCTCGTCTCCCCCAGGCTCCTTCACCATCCAGGGCCGCAGGGTACAGGTGTACCAGCCTGAGCCTGAGGAGCCCTGGGCCCTGGGCCTGGTCTCCCAGCACGACCCTGTCTCTCACATCATGGAGATCACCATGGACAAGGTGCACATACATACGTTCCTTTGCATGCATAGAACAGACTCGCCCAGACACCGTCCGTGTGGGTGCTGGTGTGTGTTTCTGCTGGTGTTTGTGCGTGTGCTGGTGTGTGTGTGTGTGTGTGTGTGTGTGGTCGTACATCCTCTAACAGAGTGTGTTCTCAGGGGGAGGAGAGCCAGGTGGTCGACCCCCGTGTGATCCATGTCATGCTGGCTGAAGATGAGGTACGGGCCGAACCTTCGGGGGGGTGGGGGTTTCTGTGGTTACGGTGGGGGTGAAGTGTGTTGTGCTGTGGGGGAGAGGAGTGTTCTAGGCTGGGTAGGGTTAGGGAGAGGAGTGTTCTAGGCTGGGTAGGGTTAGGGAGAGGAGTGTTCTAGGCTGGGTAGGGTTAGGGAGAGGAGTGTTCTAGGCTGGGTAGGGTTAGGGAGAGGAGTGTTCTAGGCTGGGTAGGGTTAGGGAGAGGAGTGTTCTAGGCTGGGTAGGGTTAGGGAGAGGAGTGTTCTAGGCTGGGTAGGGTTAGGGAGAGGAGTGTTCTAGGCTGGGTAGGGTTAGGGAGAGGAGTGTTCTAGGCTGGGTAGGGTCAGATCCCGCAGGCTGCTGTGTGACCACCTGTGTTCCTCCAGGAGGGGAAGACCAGCCGCAGGAGGAAGGAGAGCGAGGCGCTGAAGGGAGAGAGCGGCCGCAGGCGCCGCACCTCCTCCGGGGGCGAGGAGGACGTCACCCTCAAACGCTTCAAGGCTGCCGGAAACGACGTGGCCGACAGCAGCGAATCACAGCAGGCCTCCAAGGAGGGGGCGGGGACTTGGGGCGGAGAGACGGGGGGAGGAGGAAGAACGAACAGTCACAGCAACAATGTAAGTTCGTCTGAAGCGTCTTCCACCCAAGGCCACTCCTCCCCCAACTCCATTTCCTCCTCCCCCCAGATGGACCAATCACACGCCCCGCTTCGCTTCCTCCCCGCCCACACCAAGGAGAACGGCCGGCCCCTCCTCCTGCAGGGCGGCGCTGACTCCACCACCCCCACCCCGCCCCCTCTCAAACCCGCCCCCTCCCTCTTCTCCAACTCCTCGTTCCCTTCCCTGGGCCAGATGCCCAGCCTGGTCCCTGGATCCCCGGCCGCCAAGCCCCCCTCCGCCCCCGACCCCGACAGAGAGGACCCCCCCCAGGCAGCCCACCCCAGGACGGCCGCTCTGGTGTCCCCTGGACCCGTCTCCTCCCCCTCCCCCCTGGGCATCGCCCCCAGCGTAGGCCTCTCTGCCCCACTCCCTCGTGGATTTACCCCCCAGCCTCCTTCCTGGGGGGCTGCGCCCAGCCAAACAGAGGTGAGTCTGGGTGAGAGCGTGTGGGAGGTGGGTCCAGTCACAGTAGTATTATATAACCCTGAAATTGATCAGCGTGTTCCTGGAGTCAGGTGGTGCTATGTAGTTTTTTTTTCTTCTTCTTGTTTATGTTTGTGTTTCCTGTGTTTGGGATTTGTGGTCTTGTCTGTACAGCACTTTGGGTCCACGTGGATTTGTTTTCCTATGGTTTTTGTTCAATAACTGTTGTTGTTGTTGGACAGAGTGTCAGGCCTCTCCCAGGGCTGTGAGGGGGCTGTGAGGAGGCTGTGAGGGGGCTGTGAGGGGGCTGTGAGGGGGCTGTGAGGGGGCTGTGAGGAGGCTGTGCTCTGATGAATGTTCTGCTCAACCTGGACCCTCAGTCAACAGGTTCTCACGTGTTCTCTGTTCTCTGTTCCAGAGTTCTAAGAACCCCGTCCTGGCCGCGGCCGGCTTCCGAGCGCCGCAGTCCAAGCCCGCAGGTTCTGCTGTGTTCGGAGGGAGGAGCTCTCAGACCAACGGAGGGTCCCACCCTGCCGCCCCCTCCCCCGCCGCCCCCTCCTCCGCCCAGGAACAGAGAGCGTTCGGGTTCCCCTTCGCCTCCGCGGGGCCCAAGACCGAGGACCAGCCTTCGCAGCACAACGACCAGAACCTGTTCTTCCAGTGCATGACCCAGAACCCCGGCACTGCTCCGGGTCCTGCTGCAGGTCCGGCCCAGTCTAAAGACACCAACTACTTCACAGCCGTGTCGGAGAGCCTGGGGAAGGAACCCCCCAGCCTGTTCAAGCCCCCCCGGCCCAGCGAGGGACCCAGGACTCCGGTTCTGGGCCAGCCCTCCCCGGGCCTGTTTGGGTCGGGCCAGCTGAAAGAGCAGTCCAAGGCTCCAGAGTCCCAGACGCCCACAGGCAACGGGGTTGCGAGCAAGGCCTTCCCCGGGGGTCTGGGTTCTGGGTCCGGGGGGATGAGGAGCTCCGCTCTGGGCATGGGGGGGCTAGGCACTCCCCTGGGTTTGGCCTCCGGGCCCCTGGTGGGGGCTAGCCGGGCAGGGACTAACGGGGGTGCTGCTGTGGGGGGGTTGGGTCTGCTCTCAGGCACCAAGTCCTCTGACTCCCACCAGAACCTGTTCCTCCAGGGCTCCCCCTCAAAGGAGCCCTCCAACCCCTTCCTGGCCTACGGGGACAAGCCCTCCCCCAGCCCCTTCGGGGTCCTCTCCGCCCCCAGCCCTGGACCAGGGCTGTCTGGGGCCCAGCCAGAGACGCTAGGGCCCTCGGACAGCAAGCCCAACCTCTTCACCATGGCAGAGCCCCCCAAAGGCCTCCTGACCTCCTCCTCCCCCCCCTCTGGCTTCCCCCAGAGGGGCCAGGAGACAGAGGGGTCCAAGCCCAAGGATGAGCACACTTCCCTGGGGTCCGGGGAGGGGGATGACGGGCCCTCCTCCACCTCCATGTTTGGTGCTGTGGTCCCGGGGCCCAGCGAGGACTCTTCCCTGGACTTGGACCACAAGTTCCCCCTGGAGGAGCGCGGCCAGGGGGCCAAGCGCGACTCGGACTCCAGTGACAACAGCGACCTGTCTGACCTGAGCGAGGCGGAGGAGGGGATGGGTCGGGGCTCAGCCGGGGGGCCCCAGGGGCCCAGCAAGGAGGGGGCTCTGATGCTCCAGAAGATCAAGGGCCCTGGGGCCCCCAAGACCAGACCCCGCAACAAACCGTTCAAAGGTGAGATGCCAGGAGTAAATACTGTTGATGTGGTTCATAGTAAATATGACATTTAGACTTGAACAAACAGAACTACATTTGTTGTTAGTGTACACTCATGAAATTCTAAATCTAAATGGTAATTCATAGAACAATAGAACTGAAACAGATATTTATCAAAAGAAGAACCCTCTATCTCAAGGTTCCATATAGAACGCTTAGTTAAAACAGAACCCTTTACGGTTCTGGACATCACCTTACTGAGCTCACGGCAAACTGGAAGCTCAAGGTTCCTCAACGAACGTACTGTCCAAATGGATCTCCTATCGTGACACAGGGTTCCATAGAGCGCGCACTGGTTGTTTTCGAGTAGAGCCGTACCGTCTCCATGGTAACCCCCCCCCCCCCCTCTCCTCCAGTGGGCCAGTCGGTGCTGAAGGACGTGACGAAGGTGCGTCGTCTGAAGCAGTCGGGGGAGTCCTTCCTCCAGGACGGCTCCTGCATCAACGTGGCTCCTCACCTGCACAAGTGCCGGGAGTGCCGCCTGGAGCGCTACCGGAAATACAGGGAGCAGGAGCCGGACGACGACGACCCCAACGTGGCCTGCCGCTTCTTCCACTTCCGCAGGTGTGTGTGTGTGTGTGTGTGTGGGGGGGGGGGAAGACACAGAGACTGTATTAATAAGCGTTTGTGTAAACTGCATGTTTGTATGTGTGGCTGTTGTGTGTGTGTGTGTGTGTGTGTGTAGCTGCCACATACTGTATCACCTGACTGCCCCCCTCCCCCAGACTGGCGTTCACCAGGAAGGGCGTGCTGCGTGTGGAGGGCTTCCTGAGCCCCCAGCAGAGCGACGCCATGGCGATGGGCCTGTGGCTGCCGTCCCCGGCCGTGCAGGAGGGCCTGGACCTGGACACGTCCAAGTACATCCTGGCCAACGTGGGGGACCAGTTCTGCCAGCTGGTCATGTCTGAGAAGGAGGCCATGATGATGGTGGAGCCTCACCGTGAGTCACCCAGGCCCTGCCTCTCTCCTCACCCAGGCCCTGCCTCTCTCCTCACCCAGGCCCTGCCTCTCTCCTCACACAGGCCCTGCCTCTCTCCTCACACAGGCCCTGCCTCTCTCCTCACACAGGCCCTGCCTCTCTCCTCACACAGGCCCTGCCTCTCTCCTCACACAGGCCCTGCCTCTCTCCTCACACAGGCCCTGCCTCTCTCCTCACACAGGCCCTGCCTCTCTCCTCACACAGGCCCTGCCTCTCCTCACCCAGGCCCTGCCTCTCTCCTCACACAGGCCCTGCCTCTCTCCTCACACAGGCCCTGCCTCTCCTCACCCAGGCCCTGCCTCTCTCCTCACACAGGCCCTGCCTCTCTCCTCACCCAGGCCCTGCCTCTCTCCTCACCCAGGCCCTGCCTCTCTCCTTACACAGGCCCTGCCTCTCTCCTCACACAGGCCCTGCCTCTCCTCACCCAGGCCCTGCCTCTCTCTCTCCTCACCCAGGCCCTGCCTCTCTCTCTCCTCACCCAGGCCCTGCCTCTCCTCACCCAGGCCCTGCCTCTCCTCACGTCCTCTAGCCCTTTTCCCATAGCCGTGTATTCATACTGACCTTCTCGTTTGTGTGTGTGTCCTGCGTAGAGAAAGTGGCGTGGAAGCGGGCTGTGCGTGGCGTGAGGGAGATGTGTGACGTGTGTGAGACCACGCTGTTCAACATCCACTGGGTGTGCAGGAAGTGCGGCTTCGGGGTGTGTCTCGACTGTTACCGCCTCCGCAGGAACAAGCCTCAGGAGGGTGAGTGTCTACTGGCTCTGTGTGTGTGTGACGTGCTTACTCTTCTGTGTGTGTGTGTGGATGTGATGTGTGCTAACTTACCCCCTTCTGTGTGTGTGTGCGCTTGTGTGTGTGTGTGTGTGTGTGTGTGTGTGTGCTTGTGTGTTGCTCCCCAGACGTGGATGAAGGCCCAGAGGATGAGGTGTTCTCCTGGCTGAAGTGTGCTAAAGGACAGCCTCACGAGCCCCAGAACCTCATGCCCACACAGATCATCCCTGGCACAGGTACACACACCTTTCTCTCTCACACACACATACAAATCTAGAAATGCAAACACACACACGCCTACCTAACCTATTTTCCATGTCTTGTGTCTGGTCTCATCTCTCCACCAGCTCTCTACAACATAGGAGACATGGTGCACTCTGCCCGGGGCAAATGGGGCATCAAGGCCAACTGCCCCTGCACCAGCCGACACACCAAGCCTCTGGTGCGCCCCAGCGCCCCCAACGGGATAGCACAGGTACTGCATCGCTGCTGCCTCTCTCTCTCTCTCTCTCTCTCTCTCTCTCTCTCTCTCTCTCTCTCTCTCTCTGCCTTTCTCTGCCACTCTCTGCCTCTCAACCAAGTGTGTGTGGTCTGGTCGAGGGGTCGGTGAGGAGGAAACCTGCTCTTGAGTGCTGGTCGTGATGTGTGTGTGTGTGTGTTCCAGGGTTCGGGCCCTGCCTCCGCCCTGGGCAGCAGAGGTTGCAGCGGGGGGGCTACAACCTCTAAACCAGAGGGGGAGTCGACGGTGATGGTGAAAACAGAGCCGCCCCACACAGCGATGTCTTCAGACGGAGGGGGGGCTCTGGGGGGGCTCAGCCACCCCTCCGGCAGTTCTGCTACCTTCGCCCACGCCCCCCAGACCCCCATGCCCCCTAAGGACCCCCGACCCCCGCCCCCTGGGGAGGGGACGTCCTCCCCTCTCCACTGGCTGGCCGACCTCGCCACTCAGAAGGGCAAGGCAGAGGACATGAAAGGTGAGCACCAGGGGGGAGAATCCGATATGAGTTCAGTAGGGGTGGGAACTTTTAGAATCCAATCAATCGTACCTCACGATTGGATTCTAATCGAATCTTGGGATCACGAATCGATTAAAAATGGATTCACGATTTTTAGCGATTTTTTTAATCAAAACATTGGAAAAAAAACATTACAAAAAGAAATAAGGATTTTTTAAATTTGTGAATCGATGTGTATCGCTAGAAGACTGAATCGCGATTCAAATGTGAATCGATTTTTTCCCCCACCCCTAGAGTTCAGTATGTATCAACATCTGTTTCTGTTCTGTCCTCTCTGTCCTCTCCGCTCCTCCAGAGCACGGCTCGCTACGTTCCATGATGAACAGGGAGAACAGCTCTCCCTTTGTCCTGGACTCGCTCAGTGCCCTGTCCAAGCCTTCCTCCTCTTCCAGCCCCAAGCTCTTCAACAGCCTGCTTCTGGGCTCTGGTTCTGCCCAGCACAAACCTGAAGGCTCCAGTCTCAGAGATCTGCTTAACTCTGGGCCTGGCAGGCTTCCCCAGGGTCCTGGAGAGAGTGGGGTTCCCTTCCCCTCTGTGTTCTCTACTTCTGGCGGGGTGAGTAGGACACAAACGCAGCAGGACTTAGGACCACGGGTGTCTGGAGTGTTCCTTGTTTTGGGTCATCCTAGATTGTTGCTATTTGAATACTCTAGAACCCTCACTGACTTGCTTTGTCCTGTAGGTCCTGTAAACTCATAGCCCCTCCTCTCCTCCCCGTCTCCAGGGTGACAAGCTGAAGGGCAGCCTACCTAACTTCCTGGACCACATCATCGCCTCCGTGGTGGAGACCAAGAAGACAGAGGGCCGTCGGCAGGCGGGGGATGGAGGTGGGGAGCTGGGAGCGGGCGGTGTGGGGCGCAGGGACGGGGGCGTGATGGGCCTCAGCGTGCTGGACCCCCACACCTCACACACCTGGCTGTGTGACGGGCGCTTGCTCTGCCTGCAGGACCCCAGCAACAGCAACAACTGGAAGATCTTCAGGGAGTGCTGGAAGCAGGGACAGGTAGGGTTCACCCAGCCCCGGTACCTGTTCTCCATCAGGATCTGAGATCCTGGAACGGCCCTTCGCACGGTTGATGACATCTACCTTTGTCCCCCACCTCTTCCTCCACCCCCTCCCCCCAGCCTGTGCTGGTGTCCAGCATCCACAAGCGTCTGAACGGGGGGCTGTGGAAGCCTGAGGCCTTCAGCCAAGAGTTTGGGGACCAGGATGTGGACCTGGTCAACTGCAGGAACTGCGCCATCATCTCAGACGTTAAGGTCCGGGACTTCTGGGACGGCTTCCAGATCATCTCCAGTAAGTACCTCCCCTTCATCCATCCCTCGTTCCATCCGGCGTGTAATCTACATGACAAAATGATGTCATATAATGATGTCATATCCTCTGTAAAGTCCTGTGCTGGTTGTGTGTCCAGAGCGTCTGCAGGGTAACGATGGGCAGCCCATGGTGCTGAAGCTGAAGGACTGGCCTCCAGGGGAAGACTTCAGGGACATGATGCCCACACGGTAAGGGCTTGTAGAAGGCTCTGCTTCCAGAAGGTCACTGGTTCCAGAAGGTCACTGCTTCCAGAAGGTCACTGCTTCCAGAAGGTCACTGCTTCCAGAAGGTCACTGGTTCTAGTCCCTCCAGAAGATCACTGGTTCTCGGTCCAGAGAGAGAGAACCCTACCATAAGAACTTACAACCAATACACACAGGTCATGTGGGGCCGTTTTTAAGGTATATGATTGGCTGTAACCTTCCTCTCCCCCCACCTCCAGGTTTGATGACCTGATGGACAACCTGCCCCTCCCAGAGTACACTAAGAGGGACGGGCGGCTCAACCTGGCTTCCCGTCTGCCCAACTTCTTCGTTCGTCCCGACCTGGGTCCCAAAATGTACAACGCTTATGGTGAGACACACCCTCCTAGCACACTAGGAGGTCACACCTAGCACACTAGGACACTAGTAGTGTACACTACTCAGGAGGCCACATCAATGCTGTACACTAGGCCGTAGGCTCCAGCTTCACCTCCATCTTCACCACCTCCTCCTCCCTTCTCAGGTCTGATCTCCACGGAGGACAGGAAGGTGGGGACCACCAACCTCCACCTGGACGTGTCAGACGCCGTCAACGTCATGGTGTACGTGGGGATACCTCTGGGGGAGTCGGACACCGAGCAGGGTGAGTACACACACACACACACAGACACACACATAGACACACACAGACACACACACATAGGCACACACACACACACACAGTCAGCTATAGCACTGACTGTTTTTGGCTGTTGCTGCGGGCTGTGCTGCTGCTGTGTTATCCATCTCTCATGCTGGGGTGTTTAATCATGCTGGGTTCAGAGCCCCTCAGGATCCATCATGTGAACATCCTGTGGGACCAGAACAACTAAAACCACACAGACTCTAAGACTGACTGCTGTTTTAACTACCTGAGCCACTAAAGAGAAGCGAACTAAAGACATAGCACTCACACACAGAGCACAGTAAAAATACATAAATGTACTAAACATCGACATGTACAAAACCATAGCTCGCATTCAGTTCAGTGATCCAGCCAGAGTTAGGCCCGGGGCAATGGTTAGGACTTGGGCTAAGGTTAGCGATAGGACTGGGCCTAGGGTTAGGGCTGGGTCTGTTAGGACTGGGGCTAAGGTCAAGGCTAGGGTTAGTGTTGGGACTAGGGTTAGTGTCGGGGTTAAGGTTAAGGCTGGGGCTTGATGGCACAAAGTGCTAGAGTTAGGGGGGGGGACAGGGGGCTGGGACAGGGGGCTGGGACAGGGGGCTAGTCTCAGAACCCTCCCATGGGTCTCCGGTGTTTGATTGTGGCAACATTTCTCCTCCACAGAGGCAGACATCACTGGATGTGCAGGTCTGTAGTCTTTCTTGTATCTGTCCTCAGTAGCATGCCCTTCTCCTCCACTAACTCCCTCACTCCCTCCCCCCTCACTCCCTCCCCCCTCACTCCCTCCCCCCTCACTCCCTCCCCCCTCACTCCGCCCCTCCCCTTGTCGTCGTCATGGTGCAGCCCGGAACACTGCGGTTCCTGCAGCAACGTTCTGACGTGGTGGTTCTCTTGGTTGTGTTGATCAGATGAGACTGTGTGTAGCTGGGGTCTGGTGCTGTCATGACCCTGTCTGAGGAGGAACACCCTCTGATGCAGCTGCATCCAGTCCTGCACGGCTTCATCAGTACAGGCTGTCTAGAGAGGGCTCACTGTTCTCACACACACACACACACACAGCCTATACATATATCGGCTATGTGATCTATTGCTCCTAAGGGATATCTCCTGTTAGCGACCAGATTATGAATAATATATAAAGCTATGAGCACATGGCCTGTTGCCTTTGTCTACCGCTGCACACACACACACACACATAAAACCACTGCAGTTAAACTTCATTCATGTCATACTTTGACCCCGAGCGCTGTTTACCGTCCGACAGCTATGATGTCATGTACTGGTACTGCCCCCTCCCCCTCGTGGGCTGAGGGGGGCTGATGACTCGCCCCAGAACGAGGAGAGCGCTTCTAGTCTGTAGCACCCAGCCTAGAGCAGCCCTGCCTTACATTTACATTTAGTCATTTAGCAGACGCTCTTATCCAGAGCGACTTACAGTAAGTACAGGGACATTCCCCCGAGGCAAGTAGGGTGAAGTGCCTTGCCCAAGGACACAACGTCAGTTGGCATGACCGGGAATCGAACTGGCAACCTTCGGATTACTAGCCCGATTCCCTCACCGCTCAGCCACCTGACTCCCCACCTGCCTTGTGTCTGCTCCCATCTGTCTGTGGTGGGCTTGTAACTGGAACCTCTTTCCTGGGTCGTTTCCTGGGCCTGCAGTCAGGAGATGCGTTTTTCTGAAGTTCTCTGCCTCCGAGGACATTCTAGACAATGCTGCAGTGGAAAGTCTCAGAGGAGGGAGTGGACTGGAAAGGAAATGTGCCCGTCGTTCAGACCTGTGTTTTAAAACATGGTCTCAAAGCAGACCTGTGACCCTCCTCTACTCTGTGTGTTTTTGTGTATGTCTTTGTGTGTGTGTGTGTGTGCTTGATTCAACAGAGGTGATGACCACCATCGAGGAGGGGGATGTGGACGAGATGACGAAGAGGAGGGTGTACGAGGCGAAGGAGAAGCCGGGAGCTCTCTGGCACATCTACGCTGCCAAGGATGCAGAGAAGATCCGCGAGCTGCTCCGCAAGGTCTGCACCAAACACTTCCTGTTTCTGGACCTTTGACCTTGTAGATACCATTGGTTGTGTGTAAATATCAACCCTCAAAAAATCTTCAGGCTCCTTTAGAAAGTCTGTATTATGTAAGGGTTAGGGATAGACCCATCAGTATAGACATTACCCACTAGCATCATGCAGTTACTACGAGCTCTGTGGAGGTGATTTTGACTGGGGAGAGGGCAGACGAGGGAGGCAGTGATTCAGACAAGCGACACCATGACCCCCGTAGACATCAGGTGTGGCTGGATGAAGGGCGTGACCTGACTGCTGTGCTGTGCCTAGGTGGGAGAGGAGCTGGGCCAGGAGAACCCTCCGGACCACGACCCCATCCACGACCAGAGCTGGTACCTGGACCAGGTGCTCCGGAGGAGGCTGTACGAGGAGTACGGCGTGCAGGGCTGGGCCATCGTCCAGTTCCTGGGAGATGCCGTGTTCATCCCCGCGGGCGCTCCCCACCAGGTCGGCAGGAGAAACTCTCTGTCTCTCTCTCTTTCTTGTTTTCTTGCTCTCTTTCTCCCACGCTCGCTCTCTCGCTATCTTTCTGTTTTGCTCCCTTTTAATCTTGTCTGTCTTATCTATTTTTCTCCTTTGCCTCTCTCACCCCCCCCCCCCCCCCCCATCTGTCCCTCTCCTCCAGGTTCATAACCTGTACAGCTGTATCAAGGTAGCGGAGGACTTTGTGTCTCCAGAACATGTGAAACACTGTTTCAGACTGACGCAGGAGTTCCGACACCTCTCCACCACCCACTCCAACCACGAGGACAAACTACAGGTACGGATCCATCGTTCCTCTGTGACATAGTCTCTTACCTCCAGCAGACACGTTTGCGTCTGAGCCGGACTTAGTTTCTAAAGGTCTCGTGTGTTTGCCGGAGTCCTCGTTAAACAGAAGTGGTCCAGCTGTAACAGCAGGTGTTGTGCACGCTGTGTTTCCCCAGGTGAAGAACATCATCTACCACGCTGTGAAGGACGCCGTGGGGACCCTCAGGGCACATGAACCCAAACTAGCTCGTTCCTAATGTCCTCTACAGCAGGTGTGCTCTCACACACACACAGAGTGGCACTGGTGACTGGGCAGAGTGGACTTAAAGCTGATTGCGGGCTGACACCCAACGCTTATACTGGGGTGGTGTGTGTGGGGGGGGGGTTATAGTCAAAGCTTGGATGGGAAAAGTACTTAATCGCTTTTATACGGCAACACAAAAGTTCAAATATGCCTAGTTGTTTCCAAATTCACCTTTGATTATTAACTGTATTTAACGTCAGTTGTCCTGTTAGTTGTTCTGGTTGTGTGAGAGATGTCAGGCTGAAGAGAAAAAGACCTTCCTAAAATAGTATTTGAAAACACGGTTATGATTTACTTAGGGTGCACTTGATTTTGGTAAACCTGCTCAGTAAAACTAATGGAAGGGTTCTGGAACTCATAAGGTGAATCCTGTTCAGTTTAGGGCAGTTTGTTTTACCGCCCAGTGCAGTCTGGAGGTGAGCTGACGAGCCTCCGGAGCCAGGGAGGCTCTGCTTGTGTGTAAACAGTATCTGACTAATGTGAACACAGGACTGTTTGTCTCTCTTCCTGTTAATAGTTTTCCTTCACTCCACCCACCTGTGTGTGTGTGTGTAGACTGTTTTCTTTAAGTTGGGTTTTAAACAAACTGATAGACTCCTTCCCCCAGCCCGAGGTGGAATCAGACCTGTGAAACTGCAGACGTGAAGGGAAATAGACCAAAGTTTTGTATTTTTAGTTTGTCATGTTATCAATTAAAAGCGAGGATTTCTTTCACTATATTGCTTGTTTGTTTTTTACGATGTACATGTGAAAGTGAAGAAGGGGTAACACAGGATGTTGGCCATGACTGACTGGCAGTGTTGGCCTGTCCAGGGGTATAAATGTATTAACTTACTTAAAACACAGATATTGTGAACCCAACCTGAGAGTCTCATCTGAACTACCCGACATTAACATTGTATCAATATATATATTGATCTTAGCAGTCTGTTTGATTTTTCAAAATAAAGTTTCCAAAAAAGACTACTGTCTGAACGGCTGTTCATTTCAGGTTCCTGGTCCAGTTTGATGGCTGTTGATGAATCTAGATGTTCACAGCTCAATGTTAGCAAACTTTTAATCTCGGTTTCTATGTAACTCTGCCTTCCTCACACATCCAGAAACCCAAGTCTGAAATAGAAAGTAGTTCACCTAAATGGGCCAGTCTCCTCATACTGTTCCCTCTGGGATGCCTTTCTAGAAAATAATTTCTGGAACTCATATCGGACCAGCCAATCACACGAAAACATCAAGTTACCATGTCAACTTGGAGGTGTACAAATTTGATTAGTGAAATGTAAATGTTGCCTGAGGAGTGTAATTGGTGTATTATATCTTTCTTTTCTTTTATTTATTACACGTATGGAATTGAATCTGTGTTCGTCTTGTATCACCTCCGGAAAGCACGAATTGTCCAGTATTGCACTAATTAATTGGGGCAATTTGAGTAAGCGGGGACCTTGCTCCAAGTCTCATTTAATTAAAGCTCGTTATGAGTCAATGCTCAGAGCTATCCAGACAGAACACATTCCTGGCCCTTTAAGAGAAAGTGGAGCTCTGGGGTTTTAATGCAGCACGAACATAGCAGGAAGATAACTGTTCGTCTCGTCTGCCGTACTGTAGTTAGCAGGCAGCAGCAGAATCGGTTGCCGCTTGTCCCACTCGCATCACAACAAACGGTCTCACGAAGGGGATGGGGGGTCCCTAACAACTGGTTTGTTAGATAGAATTCACGAGAGAGAGCGGCATATTTCTACAGACAGTAACCATGGTGTCTTGGATTATCTCAAGGATAGTGGTGTAAGTATGAAATCGTTGGCTTTTATGTAAGTTGTTTTCGGCTGCCACAGACGGTCGTTAGGCACATCGCGTTATTGGCTATTTAGCTTGTTAGCTTAGCACAGCTGAGCTGCACAGTCACTAATGCGGTCCAGTCTGCTTGCACCCGGGGCGCATCTGCTCCCTGTCAACGCAAATCGTGTATCATGGCATATATTTCATCATCTACTTTTCTGAAATCTTTGAAGAATGGAGTTGCATTTAATGTATTGCGGCGGTGCTACAGTTTGCTAACAAATAGTTATCAAGGCATTGATGACGGGGATCTAGCCATATTGCTAACCAAGCACCTGACAGCGTTAACGGGGACTACTTAAATAGCTAGCTCTAGCTATTTAGATATTCCTTACAACATCCATCGCTCATTTTAATTGGCAAGATACTTGATAATGTAGTGGCTTACCCATCAGTAATGGTTAGAAACCCTCTAAGTTATTGAATGAGCTAGGGATGCGCTGGCCTTAGCCAAGTCCTCTTCCACAGACCGAGATGGTACTAGCAGCTACAGTTCCCGTTTCATATAATAAAACTGAAGAAAACGCCACCGGCCCTCAGCGCAGGCCTTAGTCTGTCCACCTGTACCCACTACTTAGCTGGTTATAAAAACAGCTGCCTTGCGTGAAGCGGTTGAGTCATCCACGCAGCTTTCTACCTGTTCCTGCATCTCACCCAGCTGCACATCTTGCTGTGCTTGTGAGATGAGCAGGGTGAGTGAATATGGGCTTCATCATATTGTGTGAAAAGGGTTGGCCCTACTTGACTTGAGATTCCTATCATGTGTTTAGATTAGGTACCAGTTACAGCAAAACAAACGTTGCTCATATCAGCATTCAGCCCACATTCTGGAACAGTATGCAACAATGGACACCTTAAACTCGGTCTGTGTCCAGCCAATCAGTGTAGAGATACAGTTGATGAGTGAGCAGCTTTGGGTGAAACCAGAGAGGACCAGAGACCTCTCTTTTGGAGGAAAACAGAACAGGAAGTGAGAGGGAAGCAAGTGGCTCTGTCAGAACCCACTACACCTTCCTCTCTTCCCTCAGGGAAGTGGTGACCTATCAGGAGCTGGTGGTGGGAGACGTGCGAATAGGCTGTGCTCGGCTGTTGCACGTCGGCTCAGCGATAATCCAAGGAAGCAGGGAAGTCCTGCAAGCTAGGAAGAAACCATGGAAGCTGCCTTTAATAGGGAGAGCGTGCAGTGAAATGAGGAGTTTACGATCCCTGTTAGGCTGCTCTGCCTTGTGCTCGTCTCCTGCTGTACACTGCAGGGCAGGGCGCACACACACACACACACACACACACACGCAGGCACACCCAGTTAGACGATCAGACAATAGAAACAAGGTCCACTCACAAGCACACACGCCGTCAGTGACTGTGTGACTGGCCGGGGCTGGACAGAGGTGACAGGCGTGGCTGGCCACTCAGATTTCAGTTTCCTGTCACATCAGCACAAACTGCCACACAGACACCGGACAGGAGTGTGTGTGTGTGTGTGTGTGTGTGTGATTTGTGCTCACACATGGCGACCCACCTCTGACACCAGTGTGTTTTCCCAGTGTATCTGTGTAGTGTAGCAGGTTCCTGTGTTTCCGCTCCTCTGCACTGTTGGAGCTGGCTACAGCTCTGGAGACAAGTCAAGTCAAGCAGCCATTTAACCCTAGAATGAGTCTGTGCCAAGGAGCCACGCCCTACCCAGCTTGGACGGACTGTCCTATAAGGCTAACCTACTTCCTGCAGGGGAGATATGGGGGCAAATTCTGTCCTGAGGGCGGCCTACTTTCATACAGAGAAGTCTGTTTGTGTTGACTCACCCAGCTGAGGAGTCCAGGCCTCAGCCTGCACAGTCCTCAGGGACCATCAGTATCCAATCAGGGGGCTTGTCAACCGCTGGAGGTCATGTTGCCATGGTGACGGTGTTGATGACCCTGACCCCGTGTCCTCTGCCCCGTCTCTAGCCTCGCCTTCGGGACGCTCTACCCTGCCTACTCCTCCTACAAGGCTGTCAAGACGAAGAATGTGAAGGAATACGTAAGTATCCTACACAGGCCTATGTTAGCCCTGCACCTCTCCATGGTTCAGTCTGTGGGCTGTAGGCCTGAGGATTGCGGCTGGCTGGGGTATTGATTTCGCTTTATCTCCAGTAGTCCAACCTTCGCCTGCTTATTTACTTATGGATCCGGGACACAGTTCATCTCCCTCTCTGTCATCCTGGATGGAGAAAGCTAAACATTAAACCAAGATGGTGCACTGCATACATATTAGGTTATTATGACACAGCACCTGAAGGCAGACCTAGGTAGTCTGGACAGGACAGGGGAGAGGCAGAGACAGGACAGGGTACAGGACAGAGACAGGGTACAGGGGAGAGACAGGGTACAGGGGAGAGACAGGGTACAGGGGAGAGACAGGGTACAGGGGAGAGACAGGACAGGGGAGGTACAGGGGAGAGACAGGGTACAGGGGAGAGACAGGACAGGGGAGGTACAGGGGAGAGACAGGACAGGGCAGAGACAGGACAGGGGAGAGACAGGACAGGGCAGAGACAGGACAGGGGAGAGACAGGACAGGGCAGAGACAGGACAGGGGAGAGACAGGACAGGGGAGAGACAGGGTACAGGGGAGAGCCAGGACAGGGGAGAGACAGGACAGAGACAGGACATGGGAGAGCCAGAGACAGGGGAGAGACAGGGTACAGGGGAGAGCCAGGACAGGGGAGAGCCAGGACAGGGGAGAGACAGGACAGGGCAGAGACAGGACAGGGCAGAGACAAGACAGAGCCAGAGCTGAGAAGCTGCCAGGCTCCATGGTGTCTCTGTGTGGAGCAGAGTAGTTTACCAGCATCCTTTTAAAGCGGGGGGATCCTCCCTGCTTACCTCATCCAGCGATGGGAAAGAGGGAGGAGGAGGAGACGGGACTCTGCCAAGCTCTGCTCTCCTCCCCGCTGGTTGCCATGGAAACCCCCCTCCCCTTTTTCTAACTGCTCAGCCAGACGGATACTGATGAGGGAGGAAAATAGGACGCCATTTTCATCCCAGTTGTTTTTACGCTTTTTCCTTCTTTCTGTCTCCCTCTCCTATTTCTCAGTGGAGTCAAGCTATAGTAGCTTTTTATGTAACATCATGTGTAACACCATGTGTAACACCATGTGTAACATCATGTGTTAGGACGGCCAGATCATCAAGTACGGTTATCAGAAGCACTATGGAGTGTAGGGGCTCCACCATGTGCTTTCTGGATGACTAAACATGCTGTGTTTGTGTGTGTGTGTGGTGAACCATGTTTATGTGACTCCACATGTCCTAGCACATGTGTACTTGTAGGCAGTGCTTTCACGTGCTTCATATGTGGTGATCTCTTCTTTCCCCCCTGTGTGTGTGTGTGTGTGTGTGTGTAGGTGAAGTGGATGATGTACTGGATCGTCTTTGCACTCTTCACTACAGCAGAGACGATAACAGACCTGGTGATGTCATGGTGAGTTGGCCTGTCCACCAGGGGGCGCTATAGGATAGCCCTCTGCTGTTCTTAGAATGGCCATGTCATGTTTTTAGGGCACACTTTCACTTGGCATCAGATGTATGAGGCTTGCCTACGTTCACACATCTGACGTGAGACTCACACGTTCCGGCTCTGTCTGGAAGCTTCTGGAAGCTCACTCTCTCACGCCACCAAACGACACGTCAGATCATACCTCCACACCACTGAAGTGCTCACATGGATGGAATATATATGTTATACATCCATGAGTGCTCGCCGCAGTTTCTCCGCATGCTGTACCAACGGGGAATGTTGTCTGTTGAATGTTGTGAACGTCTCTCGCGTAGGCTCCGCAAGTTGACATGGCGCTTGGTTGTGGTCGGGGGTCATACATTTACATTTAGCAGTCGCTCTTATCCAGGGCTCCCCGTGATGCCACAGGTGCACTTGTTCACCTATGACCCGGGGGTCAGATGGCTGAGCGGTTAGGGAATCGGGCTATTAAATCAGAAGGTTGCCAGTTCGATTCCCGGCCGTGCAAAATGACGATGTGTCCTTGGGCAAGGCACTTCACCCTACTTGCCTCGGGGGAAGACGCTAGAGCATGACTGTGCTTATGTACACACAATTCGTTCCAACACGTATTCTCCCTATTGGCCTCCCTATTGGCCTACTTGCCTCGGGGGAATGTACTTACTCTTACAGTAAGTACAGGGACATATCCCCGACAGGGACATCCCCCGATGCTCTAGTGTCATGCCACTAAACAATGCAACATATCGAGCCAAACAGCTTTATTGTGCCATGACGCCAGTACATTGCTTTCCAAACCCTAACATGGAATGTTAGGGTTGTCATTCAAGATGGCAGTGATGCCACAGGTGCACTTGTTCACCTTTGTCCCACAACCAAGCGCCGTGACAACACAAAGTGTCATCAAATGAACCCATTTGATAACCTGACACACAATCCACACCAGAGCTTTTTAAAACATTACAACGGTACAACATCACATTTGTCCAAAGTGAGTCCCAGGTTTAAAAGTTCCTACAGTATAACCATAACCCAAAGGACTCCAGACATGCATTTCAAGGTAGCATTCGTTGACTGGACATGGGTTAATATGCTGTGTTTCTGATTGTCAGGTTGTTATGGTGTTTCTGTAGTGTCAGGTTGATATTCTGTGTTTCTGCGTGTCAGGTTCCCCTTCTACTTCGAGCTGAAGATTGCCTTCGTCATCTGGCTGCTGTCCCCCTACACCAAGGGCTCCAGTGTGCTCTACCGCAAGTTTGTCCACCCCACCCTGTCCAACAAGGAGAAGGTCAGAAGGGAACACCACTCCAGAACCACAGGGAGCAATCAAGCGGATCATCCATCTGCCCACATCTAGCGGAAAATGTTCTCATTTTGTTTCTGTCTGTTTCTCTCTCTTGTGTGTGTTTTCTCCCTCTCTCTCTCCCTCTCTGTTTTCCTCTGTCTCTGTCTCCGCTGTAGGAGATAGATGAGTACATCACCCAGGCGAAAGACAGGAGTTATGAGACCATGATGAAGTTTGGGAAGAGGGGCCTGAACCTGGCTGCCAACGCAGCCGTCACGGCCGCGGCCAAGGTAGGCTGGGTGGCTGAGGGCAGGGGCGTTGTTAGAGATAAAGCTCTACTGGGTGGCTGAGGGCAGGGGTGTTGTTAGAGATAAAGCTCTACTGGGTGGCTGAGGGCAGGGGTGTTGTTAGAGATAAAGCTCTACTGGGTGGCTGAGGGCAGGGGCTTTGTTAGAGATAAAGCTCTACTGGGTGGCTGAGGGCAGGGGTGGTGTTAGAGATAAAGCTCTACTGGGTGGCTGAGGGCAGGGGTGGTGTTAGAGATAAAGCTCTACTGGGTGGCTGAGGGCAGGGGTGTTGTTAGAGATAAAGCTCTACTGGGTGGCTGACGGCAGGGGTGTTGTTAGAGATAAAGCTCTACTGGGTGGCTGGGAAATTATCAAAGGGGTTAGTATGTGTGTTTTGGATGAAATTATCAAAGGGAAAATTATCAAAGGGGTTAGTATGTGAGTTTTGGATGAAATTATCAAAGGGGTTAGTATGTGTGTTTTGGATGAAATTATCAAAGGGAAAATTATCAAAGGGGTTAGTATGTGAGTTTTGGATGAAATTATCAAAGGGGTTAGTATGTGTGTTTTGGATGAAATTATCAAAGGGAAAATTATCAAAGGGGTTAGTATGTGTGTTTTGGATGAAATTATCAAAGGGAAAATTAGCAAAGGGGTTAGTATGTATGTTTTGGATGAAATTATCAAAGGGGTTAGTATGTGTGTTTTGGATGAAATTACCAAATGGGTTAGTACCGGTATGTGTGTTTTGGATTAAATTAGCAAAGGGAAAATTATCAAAGGGGTTAGTATGTGTGTTTTGGATGAAATTATCAAAGGGAAAATTAGCAAAGGGGTTAGTATGTATGTTTTGGATGAAATTAGCAAAGGGGTTAGTATGTGTGTTTTGGATGAAATTAGCAAAGGGGTTAGTATGTGTGTTTTGGATGAAATTAGCAAAGGGGTTAGTATGTGTGTTTTGGATGAAATTAGCAAAGGGGTTAGTATGTGTGTTTTGGATGAAATTAGCAAAGGGGTAAGTGTGTGTTTTAGAAGAAATTAGCAAAGGGGTTAGTATGTGTGTTTTGGATGAAATTACCAAAGAGTAAATTAGCAAAGGGGTTAGTATGTGTGTTTTGGAAGAAATTACCAAAGGGGAAATTAAATTTACTGGGGCACAGCAGATTTATACCGGGCCACGTGCCCCAGTAAAAAGGGTCTAGCAACGCCCCTAGCTGAGGGTGACTCCTAACAGGCCTGTCTTAGCAGCGAATACTGGCTGTATTGTGCATCTTTTGAGAGGTGTTTGTGTGTGTGTGTGTGTGTGTGTGTAGGGGCAGGGCGTGCTGTCAGACAAGCTGCGCAGTTTCAGCATGCAGGACCTGACTCTGATTGGCTCAGAGGACGAGCTGGGGCTGGGCATGAGGAGAGACCCTCTGGAGGACCTTGGGTCTGGAGCGAGCACCCTGCCCCGCACCAAGACTACCTCACGTCAGAGTAGGTCTCTCACACACACCCTGCCCCGCACCAAGACTACCTCACGTCAGAGTAGGTCTCACACACACACACTGCCACGCACCAAGACTACCTCACGTCAGAGTAGGTCTCTCACACACACACCCTGCCACGCACCAAGACTACCTCACGTCAGAGTAGGTCTCTCACACACACACCCTGCCACGCACCCCTAGATCTGACCTAACACTGACATTGCCCTCCCGTCCATTCCCACAGCTCGCTCCTCCTCTGCGGCTCCGCTCCCCGATGAGGCTTCGCAGCACAGCTCTGACCAATCAGACACCAGGACGGAGCACTCTGACGAGGATCTGCCGGAGAAGGCCCCCCGACGCACGGCCAGCGTCAAGACGACCAAGAAACCAGCTGCTGCTAAGACTGAGGTGGGCAGCCTCCTTCTGTCTCTCTTTCTGTTCTGTCACTCTTGCTTCTCTCACTTTCATTTCTCTCACTTTCATTTCTCTCACCTCTCGCCTCTTTAGTTTCTATTTTGCTTCTCTGATGCCTCTCACACTCCCCTTCTATCTTTCCAAAGCTGTTTTTAATGTTCAGTCTCCCCCCCCCCCTCCTCCAGACTCAGACCAAGACGGTGAAGAAACAGCCCAAAAAGAAGATTGTGGCGTCTGCAGGCCCCAGTGCAGAGTCACCCTGAGACCCCGCCTCCCTCCTCCTCGTCCCTCCTCCTCCTCCTCCTCCAGCCTCACAGGACCCCACCTGCCTCCACACGCTCGCTTACCCTCACACACCAGATGAAATCAAAGGTCAGGGGGTTTAGTCTAGATCTAGTTAAGCCTGTCGTTGTGACATCACCACCATCCTTTTACCCAGCATGCCTCTTGACTTTTACACTGTACATGTATCTGAATTGAGTATGTAGTCTTTTAACAATATGGGCGGGGGGGCAGCTGCACTTGTGTGTGAGAGGGCAATTGGGCCAATTAACTTCCCTTGGTCAGTCCAGATATCCAGAGTCTTGTTTGGGTGTTGATCCTCAACAGTGTGAGCAGGTCACATGCCTCTCTCTCTCTCTCTCTCTCTCTCTCTCTCTCGCTCTCGCTCTCGCTCTCGCTCTCTCTCTGTGTTGATCCCCAGTCTCTGTCCTCCAGGGTTAGTGTTAGCTGTGGAGATATATAGGCTGCTTGGGAACAGAACCACACTTTCCATGAACTGTGTAGGGCTCAAATTCTCCTACATTGCTGCTGTTCCACCTCGTCACACCAGTGGATGGAGGGATGATTTCACCTGTTTGTTTCTCTCCTCTTCCTCACCCGTTCAGCTTTGTGAAGACTGGAAGAGTGCACACACAGGGTGTGTGTATAGATATTTAAACCATGACTTAATAGGTGTATGTATGTAGGGCTTGTTTATCTACTGCATAACCAGCTGTCAGTCAATATACCACATCCACTCACACAGTCAGACACTGTCACCACATTAACTCTTCAAAGAGGATAGATATAGTTTTTGTTTCTGATCCAGCCGGTTCTGTCACCTTAAACATGTGAAACTTGGGCTGGGCTCTGAACTGCAGCACCTTAAACCAGTTAGGTGTCAGGTGCTAGTGGGGTAACAGGGATCACTGCAACAGAGAGCCTGTAGCTAGGAGACCAACTGTAGGTCAAACTGGGGTTAGGGCTCTGGTCAGGCTCTCACATGTGGTCTGTGGGGATTCATTATGGCTTGTTGTGTTGGGGTGGGCGTGTCTTTGCCTTGAGCAGGGCTTGTTTGTTGGAGCTATGTAATGAGTGGAGACTGAAAGCATGAGACTGTAACAGTGCTGCACTTGTTGGTTCTGTTCCAGTGCAACTTAAATCTGAACCAGTAGGGAGGGGGGCTCACCCCAAACCAACTGCCTAGATCTACTGAAACGATCGCTAAGTTACTTACAAATGTACACTGTATGTATATAGTAATCTTGACGGTAAATATGAGCTTGCTTGCCTTATTCATTCATATATAACCTCTCTTCTTTCTTTTTAAGATTTGTTTTGTTTCATCTAAATGACAAATCAAACATTTCTCTTACGAGGACTACGTATTTATGCTCCATGTTTTAATCTCTTATTATATATTGATCTCTCCGTGTCTCCTAAGTGAGACATTTTAATTACGAAAGCTGCTCAGCTGAGAGCTGGGAAGCCCCATTAAGTTTGGTTTTGAGGCTTTGAAGTCGGCCATTTATTTTCTCCCTCTGGTAGGTAATAACTGATCTAACATGACTGGATAGGGTGCAGCAGAATCTCCTCTGGGTAGAGTTGTCCAGTCCTTGTAGATCAGTGATTTCTACTAGGAAGACCCTTGAACTGGATCTATGTTCTCTCTTCTGCTAGTGTTGGTTGTCTGCACTCTCAGATTAAAACAAATTAGTTTGTAACTTCTGATTTGCTTACGTTTGGTCCGACAATTGTTACTGTCAGAACTTACACATTCTCATCATGAGGTTTACTTTCCATTTTCAGTATTTATTTATTGTTGATTTGTGTGTTTTGGAATCAGTGTTATTGTGTACAGATACTTCACATGGTGAAAGAAAACTCTGCATAAATATATTGTTTGTGCCAATTATCAATACTCCTGGAATGAAGGATGTGTGTCTGTCTGCTGGGTGTATTGTATATAACTTGGTCATGTACCAGAAACAAACTAATAAATAAATGATAAAAAAAGCTCTACTATTGTCTTCCCTTTCAGCATCTTGATCATAGTGTCCTTATAGAATCAGGATTTGTTTTTATTGCCATGTACGTTTTCACAGACACAGAATTTACTATGGCAGGAAGGTGCATACAATAAACATACGTAACATACGTACATAAAAAAACTTCTGAAAAGTAAGGTTAAAATGAATACACATTTAATAACATTGCATATGAATTAAATCAATTACAAGGCAAACATCTTACAAACTGAAGAATAACTCTAACGCTACCATGATTATTGTTAATTTAGAGAGACAGCAAGATGTGAGGAAGGAGAAGGAGTAGAACAAGCCAGAGCTGAGAAGGTCTAAGGAGATGAAGAATCCACAGAACAAAGCCTCACAATTCCCTTTATACACAAGAACAACGAATCAGACTACTTATTGACCCTTATCAGCATATGACTAGCAATGCACAGTAAGATACACAATGGGGTGTGAGGAGGTGACGACGTATACATTACATTACATTTAGTCATTTAGCAGACGCTCTTATCCAGAGCGACTTACAGTAAGTACAGGGACATTCCCCCCGAGGCAAGTAGGGTGAAATGCCTTGCCCAAGGACACAACGTCATTTTGCACGGCCGGGAATCGAACTGGCAACCTTCAGATTACTAGCCCGATTCCCTAACCGCTCAGCCACCTGACTCCCAGTATAAAGATCCAAAAGATAGGGTGGTGCTAGCGCTCCCAAGGAGATGACCATCTCACTGATCACATGTCCTTGTAGCGATATTAACCCCTACTCAACCTGTCACCCTCTGCCTTTGTCTCACAGACCAGGAACACAGAGATAGTCTCTGAGTTACATCAGTAAAGTATAATAATAATAGTTTTATGAAATTGTATAAATATATTTATACAAAATACATAAAATACTAGTTAGGAAATAATTAAAATTTCCTATTTTTATTAAATAAAAGTTGTATTTTACAGTAAATTGTTTTACGATTATGACATACACTTAAATAAACGTCCTAGTACAGTAAGCCATCAGATGGGATTGGAATGTCTATCTGCAGGGATCTTAATATGTTTTCCCAATTGTCATTAGGGACCTTGCAAAATGTTACATGACCAACTGTGTTAATATCCTTTAGACGAACATTTACTTCATACAATTTCTTATTGTAATTATCTTCATACAATTTGTTTTTGTAATTTGTTACATAACTTTCTGTTAGGGCTGCCCGATATGATTCACACATCTTAATATAAAACTTGTCATTTTTTTCACAGAATTCTAAACCAAAGTATTGTTTCAACAAGTTTTCAATGATATTGTAATAATTGTATGTATGATCCATACCGTCATTGCAATGGTTTTTCGATTTATCAACAATAGATGTAATTCCTGTTTGGAAGTATTTTGTTTCACCAATAAACTTTCACCAAAAAAAGTCATGTCAGGATCAACAACCTTGTTGTTTTTCAATTCCTTGTGTATATAGATTTCATGGTAGTCAAAATAGATGTGTTGAACATTATATTTCAGTTTATACTCCACAGCCTTGTCAATTATTAACTTCAGACACGCATCTTTCCCAGTATTGAAAGGTGACGTGGGGATAAATGGGCGGGAAGACGAAATCCAGCGAACACTCTCGAATACATTTACATTACATTTACAGGACAGGGAACGCAACATGGAAAGTTTGAGGAAGTTCCAGAAGGAGTGATAGTGAAAGTAAAAGGAAGTACTTTCACACACATCTTCACTTGTAAGGAATGCCGGCAGTCCTGATCATAACACTGTGGTTCGCTATTCAACTGAACAGGACAGGCAATGACTGTCTTAAGGTTAGGGTTACTCCTAGAATTAGATAGATACATCTAGAATTACACTAGTGCCATGCCCACAGACAGACAGACCTTCAAAGATTCCTAGAATCATAGATAAACGAGAGCCAATTTGTTATCCCATAACTCATTGGACGGCTCATCGTCATGGCTACGGTGCCCCCACCAGTTGGAGCCAAGCTGCCCTGCGGTCTCAGACATCGCAGTGTGAGGGGTGAGCTGTAGGGGGCGCTGTCTACCAAGGAGAGAGCGACCTAGAGGCAGGAGCACTGAGGAGTCCAGGACTGTAGAGGGCAGTGAGAGCCCAGGTGAGGCGAGGCGTGCGCTGCCTTACATACGTGGTTAAACGGTGTGTGTTCTGTTTAATCTCCCTCTAGCCTCCTCTGGTCCTCCTCTGTGGCAGCAGGGCTGAAGGGATGCAGCTACATGCTGCTATACAAAAACACAAACACAGCTAATGGTACTGAACATGCACACTACATTGAGGGTAATGTTACTTTAGATGTAAGCAGTGATGGCTGGAGGCTTAAACGCCTTTTCTGTATTTCCTTAGAGAAGTGAGCCTTGAATAGCCATCTCTATGCCTGGTACCCCCCCCTCACACACACACAAAACATAAAACAAAACAGTCAGTTCTAATCACAGCTTGTCTCACAGAGGTGAGAGGCTGCAATTTAGGTGTGTGTGTGTGTGTGTGTGTGTAGTTGGATACACTGTGGAAGTGGAGGCTACTGTTACTGTTACACTCCTGCCTGTAGAGACTCACTGACAGCTTATGCAACATGTGTGTGTGTGTGTGTGCGTGTTGTTACTGTTACACTCCTGCCTGTAGAGACTCACTGACAGCTTATGCAACATGTGTGTGTGTGTGTGCGTGCGTGTTTGACAGAGAGTTTAGGGGTGTTGAGGGTGTTGGCAGTGAAGACAAAGTTAGGTCAGAGTGTCAAGACTTATCAGTCCACAGTTCAGAGGTGTGTGTGTGTGTTTGAACAGGGGTCAGTGTGTGTTTGGACTGGGGTAAGTGTGTGATGTGTGTGTGTTGAGACAGGGGTAAGTGTGTGTGTGTGTTTGGACAGGCGTAAGTGTGTGTGTGTGTTGAGACAGGGGTAAGTGTGTTATGTGTGTTGGGACAGGGGTAAGTGTGTGTGTGTGTTTGGACAGGGCTCAGTGTGTGTTTGGACTGGGGTAAGTGTGTGATGTGTGTGTGTGTGTTGGGACAGGGGTAAGTGTGTGTGTGTTGGGACAGGGGGTAAGTGTGTGTGTGTGTTTGGACAGGGGGTAAGTGTGTGTGTGTTGGGACAGGGGGTAAGTGTGTGTGTGTGTGTTTGGACAGGGGGTAAGTGTGTGATGTGTGTGTGTGTTGGGACAGGGGTAAGTGTGTCACAACAGATCTGTTAAAACAGGGACACAGGTCTGGAAGCTTGCGGGCGGGTCCTCCTGGTTGCCCCTGGTAACACCAGGCTGACGTTACCGTGGTGCTCCATGGTGTCCCATCAGCCCCTGCAGCTGTGTGTTGGAGTGAGGCCCCCCGGGGAGAGGGGGAGGAACAGTCCAGTTCCATACTGTAGGTTGAAGGGCGTATTCTCACAGTACAGGACTGGGACCAGGGAACAGGAAGAGACTGAGCTGCAGATGAAGCTGTAGTTCAGGTTAAAAGGAGGTCCGACTGACTCACATGATTGGATCTCACTCGATGGTTAACTGTTTGTTTGTGGTCTGGAGTGTGTAACAGTGTGTGTCCAACACAAACACATTGAACTGCTCTGCATCCCTCTTAGTAGGATCCTGCTGGCTCTCACACTGCCCCTCCCTCCTCCCCCCTTCTCCCTCTCCTCCCCTCTCCCCTTATTTTCTCCTCCCCTCCCCTCTGCCTCTTCCCTCCCCTATCCCCTCCTTTTTCTTTTCTACCTTTTAATCTTTTCTTCTCTCCCTCACTCTTTCAATCCTCCAGTACCGTGGTAGAAAGGATTGCAGGTATCCATAGCAACATGTGTGTGAGCTGCCAATGTGTGTGCGTGCCTCTGCTTGTGTGTGTGTGGCCTCTCGTCCGAGACACAATGTGGTAATTACTGAAGCTTACCTCTCTGCTAATTAAGCGTTGCCGTGGTAATTGGAGGGGTCAAGTGATCAGGACGATTGGCTCACCTTCTTCCCTCCTCTACTCCCTCTCTCTTCCCTCTCCTCTCCCTCTCACATGACCCTCTCCCTCACTCCCTCTCTTATCCCTCTCCCTCTCTCGTCTCTCTCCTCTCCCTCTCTCGTCCCTCTCCTCTCTCTCGTTCCCTCTCTTATCCCTCTCCTATCTAACTCTCCACTTTGTCTCCCTTTCCTCTCTCTCCTTCCCCCCTGTCACTTTCTCCTCTCTAGCTCTTCCCCCTTGGCATTCTTTCCTTTTATCCCTCTCTTCTCCTCTACCTCCCCCCTCTACCCCTATCCCCTACCTCCTCTCTCTATCATACCTGTCCTTGTCTTCAATCCCCCCCCCCCCTCGTCTCCTGTTACATCTGACTGGCCGGACTAACAGCTGACCGTCTCTAGGAGTGAGGATTTGACCCCTTCACCTTAAACAGCAGGTCAGGTCAAAAAGCTAGATCCTCTATAAGTTAGGTTATGAATTATTCACCCTCTGTCTATTTCTCAATCATCCTTCTCTCTCCCCCTCGCTTCCCCTCTATCAAGAAAAGAGATGTGTTTGCCCTTTACGGGGAGCAGGAGACTGCATCCTGCCCTAGACACAGGGAGGGAGAGAGAGAGATGGAGGTCTGGATGACAGAGAGAAGGAGGAGCAGAGGTGCAGCCAGGGACAGCTGATGGGGACAGAGGACTGAAGGAGAAAAGGCTGAGATGGAAGCATTAGGGAACAGAGGAAGAGTAGAGGAGGAGGATGGTGGCGAGAACAAGAGAGATGATGTGTGTGTATGTGTGTGTGAGACAGAGAGACAGAGAGGTGGAGAGAGACAGAGAGAGAGAGAGAGGGGGGGGGGAGAGACAGAGAGGTGGAGAGAGACAGAGAGAGAGATAGAGAGAGAGGTGGAGAGACAGAGGTGGAGAGAGACAGAGAGAGAGAGAGGGGGAGAGACAGAGGTGGAGAGAGAGAGAGAGAGAGAGAGGTGGAGAGACTGAGAGAGGTGGAGAGAGACAGAGAGCGAGGCTGTCATGGCACCACTGTCATCAGGCAGAAATCTACTCCTGTTTACTGTTCAACTCATACTGAGAGAACACCTGGCGGTCTGTCAGCACACACATAAACACACACACACACAGATACACACACACGTGCACACTCCAGTAAATGTACTCTCTAACACTGCTGCTGTTCATGGCCTCCCCCCCTCCCTTCCCCTCCCCCCTCCTCTCAGGATAGTGGGAAGGGAGGGGTCTATATATAACTACTCTTCATTGTTTATTAATGAGAGGGTGTTTAGTAAGACCTGGGGTGCTGTTTAATGTATGACGACAACGTCACTCTCTGGGGACCATTCCCATAGTCCTCCTCCCGTCTCCTCTTCTCTCCTCTCTCCTCCTCTTTTGTCTTCTCTCCTTCTATCTTCTCCTCTCCCTCCCCTCCCCTCTCCCCTTCTCCTGTGTGTTTGGGTGGTGGTGGTGAATTGGTCTACAATTATGGTATTGTCTGTGTGTGTGTGCTTATATCATGTGTGAGTTCAGTTGTGTTTTTGTGTATGTGTGTGTGTTTGTGCACCAGGGGAGGTTTGAGAAGAGTGCAGCCGGAGGTTTCTCTCTCTTTCCGCAACTCTGCATTTAAACAAGTTTCTATCTGACGCTGGTTTTGTGTAACCGTAGCAACACACGTCTGCTTGGTAGCTAGTTTCTACGATCGCGCTGCGAGGCAAATCTGCAGAGAGAACTTTCACCTACTAAGTCTGGTTGTGATTCTGAAAACTTTTTCTCCATTTAGTGGCAGTGGAATGTCCAGGGTTTTCAAATTAAAAGCGTCAGGTTTACATGGTCAAGGTGTTCAGGATTTTTGGGGGGCTTTTTTATTTCTGAAAACAACCTTTCCCTCCCTTACATTCTTATTGTAAGGAGAGGTCCTGGGTCATAGCTTTTCAGGTCAAAAAAAAAGCAACACTATCTATTGGTATAATTGACTCCTTGTGCTGTGTGTCTTCCAAATGCTAACAAGGCCACAAAGATGTACTTTCCATTCAGGCTTAATACTTCAAAGGTTTAGTCGTGAAAAGCTAATGGAAGCTGATGGTTAAGATGAGGGTAATGTCCTTGCTTTGGATGTCCCATACTGAGTGTAGATGACAGAGTTTAGCTCCTGTCTGACCCACCATGATTCTTGTTGAATGTTAAAGGGTAAGAGACATAAACAATGTAAAACAGCTCCTGCAAATCTGCAGCCATGTAGCATCATTACTAACCCTGCTCAGGTGCTCCAGTGGATGACATAACCCTGCAGGGCTACTGTAGGGCTACTGTAGGGCTACTGTAGGGCTACTGCAGGGCTACTGCAGGGCTACTGTAGGGCTACTGCAGGGCTACTGCAGGGCTACTGTAGGGCTACTGTAGGGCTACTGTAGGGCCACTGCAGGGCTACTGCAGGGCTACTGTAGGGCTACTGTAGGGCTACTGCAGGGCTACTGCAGGACTACTGCAGGGCTACTGTAGGGCTGGCCTATACTGGGCTGCTACACCTTGGAGATGTGAGGAGGATATACAAGCACCAACACCCACTCCCCCACACACATAGATGGAGGGGACAGCCTGCCTATGGTTGTGTGATGCAGTCGTGTTCGGACATGTCGTGTTGCCTAGGAGATCTCACTGGGGCACCGAAGAGAGGAGTGAGAACAAACCTATCTGCCTCCCCATGCCAGGTTCCAAACACACACACACAGCTGAGTAACACCAGGAACAGAGGGAGGAGAGACTGCAGCGTTCATCAATAATGAACAAGAGCAAAGTTGAAGGAAGAAGAGAACAAATGTAGAGAGAAACCCTTGACTGTAGGGCACACTCTCGCACACACACACACACACTCTCACTCTCTCGCACACACACACTCACTCTCTCGCACACACACACACACTCTCACTCTCTCGCACACACACTCTCACTCTCTCGCACACACACAGTCTCTCTCTCTCATGCATACACACACACTTACTCAGTCACACACTCACACACACACAGTTACATGCACACATGCATTTTTTCATGCACAATAGTTCTTTAAGGGCAGGCATGTTTGCCTTTATATAACAGCTGCCCTCTGTGTGTGTGTGTGTGTACTCTACCAGAGAGACTGTGTTTATGTAACAGTTAGTGGTGTGACTGTGCGCCAGGGAAACCCTCATCCACCCACCTCCAACTCTAGTCTATATCACACACTCACACACACACACACACACATTCCCTTCTACCCTATAGTTCTGAATAATAGAACAACATCAACCTCTTGATATGGCTTCATAAATATTACATCCATAATCTGACGTAAAGGTTTTTTCCCTGGAACACTGCCATACACACACACACACACACACACCTGTAACCCTGTCTGGTGCTCCTCCACTAATCACCACACACACACACACAGCCCAGAACAAGCCCTCAAACACACTGGCTCGGACCTAAATGTGCTTGTCTGTATTCATGGACAACAACATACATTCTCTATGGTGTACATTGCTGTACGCCTGCTACTCAGATTCAGAAAGGATGCTGATCATGCTGTATGATGATTTCAATGGAAGGGAGACCAAGGAGAGACCTGAATAATAGATTCTGCACACACACACACTCTCTATACACACACAAAATACACGTAGCAGAACTACACACACAAGCAGAAAACACACACACAAAAACACACAGGAGACAAAAAAACACACATATACACACACATTTGTGTGAGGGTGGCAGTATCTGTCATGAGCACATTGTTGTATGCTGTGATACCTGGTCTGATAGCAGGCCCTCCAGCTGTTCCCGCAGGGAATACCCTTTGTGTGTGTGTGTGTGTGTGTGTGTGTGTGTGTGTGTGCTGAAGTAACAAGACTGCTGGTTACCTGGGAGAGCCTGGAGGCTAACCTCCGCCCACTCTGTTGTTGAATATCTCTGTCTGCGTGACAGCATGTGTGTGTGTGTTTGTGTTTCAAAAGCTTTTTCTTTCAAACATAACAAAAACATATCATCGCCTCATTGGTTCCCGTAAATGTCTCCCTCCCTCCTCCTTTCTCTATTTTCTCCCTCTCTCTTCCAGCCACGCTACATTTTCTCTCTTTTCTTCCATCTCCTCCCTCCACCTCCCTCCATCTCCTCCCTCCCTCCCTCCACCTCCCTCCCTCCACCTTCTCCCTCCCTCCCTCCGTCTCCTCCCTCCACCTCCTCCTCCCTCCCTCCATCTCCTCCCTCCACCTCCTCCCTCCATCTCCTCCCTCCCTCCCTCCACCTCCTCCCTCCATCTCCTCCCTCCCTCCCTCCCTCCATCTCCTCCCTCCATCTCCTCCCTCCCTCCCTCCCTCCACCTCCTCCCTCCATCTCCTCCCTCCCTCCACCTCCTCCCTCCCTCCACCTCCTCCCTCCATCTCCTCCCTCCCTCCCTCCATCTCCTCCCTCCCTCCCTCCACCCTCCCTCCCTCTCCTCTCTCCATCTCCTCCCTCCCTCCCTCCACCTCCTCCCTCCATCTCCTCCCTCCCTCCACCTCCTCCCTCCATCTCCTCCCTCCCTCCCTCCATCTCCTCCCTCCCTCCCTCCACCTCCTCCCTCCATCTCCTCCCTCCCTCCCTCCATCTCCTCCCTCCATCTCCTCCCTCCACCTCCTCCCTCCCTCCACCTCCTCCCTCCATCTCCTCCCTCCCTCCCTCCATCTCCTCCCTCCCTCCCTCCACCTCCTCCCTCCATCTCCTCCCTCCCTCCCTCCATCTCCTCCCTCCATCTCCTCCCTCCCTCCCTCCACCTCCTCCCTCCATCTCCTCCCTCCCTCCACCTCCTCCCTCCCTCCCTCCCTCCCTCCATCTCCTCCCTCCACCTCCTCCCTCCATCTCCTCCCTCCCTCTCCTCCCCTCTACTGGATGTGGTGTGTGTGTTGTTGTGTGTGGTTGTGTGATGCTACTGGATGTGGTTTGTGTGTTGTTGTGTGTGGTTGTGTGATGCTACTGGATGTGGTGTGTGTGTTGTTGTGTGTGTGTGTGTGATGCTACTGGATGTGGTGTGTGTGTTGTTGTGTGTGTGTGTGTGATGCTACTGGATGTGGTGTGTGTGTGTGCACGTGTGTGTGTGTGATGCTACTGGATGTGGTGTGTGTGTTGTTGTGTGTGGTTGTGTGATGCTACTGGATGTGGTGTGTGTGTTGTTGTGTGTGTGTGTGATGCTACTGGATGTGGTGTGTGTGTTGTTGTGTGTGTGTGTGATGCTACTGGATGTGGTGTGTGTGTTGTTGTGTGTGTGTGTGATGCTACTGGATGTGGTGTGTGTGTGTGTGCACGTGTGTGTGTGTGATGCTACTGGATGTGGTGTGTGTGTTGTTGTGTGTGTGTGTGATGCTACTGGATGTGGTGTGTGTGTTGTGTGTGTGTGTGTGTGATGCTACTGGATGTGGTGTGTGTTGTGTGTGTGTGTGTGTGATGCTACTGGATGTGGTGTGGGAGGTAGCAGGGGCCTCCTAGTAACCGTTGCTCTGTGGGTGGCAACAGGCTCTCCTCTCTCCTGACGTGCTCCTAAGGGGGCGAGAGACAGGGCTACCTCTCTCTCTCTCCATCCCACTCACTGCGTCTACCTCTTCCTGTCTCCTTCTCTCTTCTCACCACCCTCACTTTCTTTTCAAATCTGTCTTCCCTCCCACTCTGTAGGTCTTCTGAATGTGGGTCTTCTTCACATCCCACTCTATCAATCAATCAATCAATCAATCAATTGATTTATTTGATCAAGAGGGACAGTGTACATTCATGAACATTAAAATGTAAATGCACCCAATTATAGCCAAAAGGCTAGTTTCCGTTGGCTGTCCCCCTGCCAGAGTGAAAAAAGGCTATACAACTTAAAAATAAAATAAAAAAAAGCATTAAGTGAAAATATATCAAACATAAAATCCCAATACACAAGCTCCACTTAGTCCTTAACCCTCGTGCTGCCTTCGGGTCACAACGACCCATCGTTGTGCTGTGACAACTTTAGCCAATACAAAAAAAACAAAACAATGTTCTTTCCCTTCTACCCATGGTTAACCCTTGTGTTTATAGACATGTATATATGTCAATGCTTGTGTTCTCTTCGGGTCATTGTGACCCTTCAGTCATTGTGACCCTTCAGTCATTGTGACAACTTTACCTCATACAAAAATAAAGTGAGGCATTTACTTTTAACCGTCGCTCTGTGGGGGGTCTGTTACAGCCCGAAGGTTAAAAGAAAATGCTTCACTTTATTTTTGTATGGGGTAAAGTCTGCTAACCCTGCCCCCAGCACACCCACTCCCCTCCATCTTCACTGCACACAGATAGAAAGAATGAACTGTGTCAACATTTCACTGTGGATCAGTGTGTTACTTTCCAGTGTGTCCATGTGCGTGTGTCCAAGTGTGTGTGAGTTTAGAGGTCAGGCGTTCACAGAGAAACACACCTGATGTCAGAGAGTCTCAGAGCAATAACATGGTGATCTGCTGCCGACTCCCCAGCCTGCAAGAATACCTGTCTCTCATCCCCCTCTCATCCCTCCCTCCTCCATCTATCACATTTTTGCACCTCCCTCCATCTCTTTATCCCTCGGAGGAAAATATCATATTACCTCTAAACACACACGCACACACACCGCTCTCTGTGGCGTCAGTTTATGAAGCGGATAATAATTCCCCCACAGTCCTGATGTCTCAACCTCTGGGCTGCTGGACACAATATACAGAGAAAAGGGGTGGTGGGAGGGAGAGAAGGAGGGTTAGGGGAGGAGATAGAGGGAGGGGGGAGAGAGAGAGAGAGAGAGAGAGAGAGAGAGGAAGAAAGAGGGCTGAAGTGAAGGGAGGGGGGAGAGAGAGGCAGGGATAGAGAGGGAGACGGGGGGAGACAAAGAGAGGGAAGAGGGGGAGGGAGAGAGGGATAGCCTCAGGCTAATGCCCACAACCCTCTCAATGCCGTGCCAGACATATGAGCAGCGCAGGGGCAACAATGCTCAAGTGAACAGTGGAATCTATAATATATGGAGTGAGGAACGTCAACTGTCCCTGTGTATCCGACCAGCAGACATGCATGTTTCATGTGTAAAAGGATGTCGGTGACATAGTTAAATGATAGATAACTACATACAAACAGCTTGTATCAACTTTATTGACTGGATGATGTACCCCGTCATGTTTGCACTCGAGGGTTTACACTTCTTAACCTGTTTCTAAATTCCCAGACAGGTGCAACCCTACTGAAAGGGAAGCCTGCAGCAGCTGTGATGACTGTCTGGTCTTGGTGGGGGTTATGGTTTGTAGGAAGAGCGATCCAAATGGCCCTAACGTTTAGATGGACCAGTGTCCTACTGACCATAACAATGTCTTGTAACATCCAACCACTATGTAGTCTTTACCATCTCTTATATTGACCTGCTATAATCACCACTGACCCTAGAGGGCGCTACTAAAGATTTACATTACATAATGCATTTAGCCGACATTTACATTGACACAAAGATGTGTCCAAATACTTGCTGGTTGAGATCCCAACCAGCCTCCCTCAGTTCCTACAGTATCAGTCAATACCATTAACTGCCCCCTCCTCCTCTTCCCTCTCTTCTTTCACTTTAATTCCCTTCCTCATCTGTCTCTATAGCAACAACTGCAGGCAGTTATCGCAAGTTGCTGCTCCTGTCTGTCTGTTTCTGACAGCCTGATTCTGTCTGTCTGCTCCTAGCTGTTTCTGACAACCTGATTCTGTCTGTCTGCTCCTGGCTATCTGTTTCTGACAGCCTGATTCTGGCTGTCTGCTCCTGGCTATCTGTTTCTGACAGCCTGATTCTGTCTGTCTGCTCCTGGCTGTCTGCTCTGGGTGGCTGTTTGATGTGGTCCCACAGGTGCTCTGCTAACAGGGTTGACTCCCAGGACCCCTGCTGGGCTGTGTGTGTGTGCTTAGTACAAGCTTGTGAGTGTGTGTCTAGTGAGTGTGTGTCTAGTGTGTTTTTCCTTGTTTATATTTGTCTCTTTGATGTTCCAGCGGGTGACGGTGACGTTAGGGTTATCTGGAGGTGTGTTGGGTCCCCTCCACATGCAAACACACACACACTAAACACACCCACAAACACACACACACACTAAACACATACATACACTAAACACACACACACACTAAACACATACATACACTAAACACACACACACACTAAACACACACACACTAAACACACACACACACTAACAAACACACATACATACACTAAACACACACATACACTAACAAACACACATACATACACTAAACACACACATACACTAAACACACACTCACACATACACTAAACACACACACACACATACACTAAACACACACATACACTAAACACACACATACACTAAACACACATACACACTAAACACACACAGCCCAGCAGGCTTCGTCAGGCTGACATTGATGCTAAAGTCAGAGGAATAGGTCAATGTGTCTGCCGGTCTGTAACTATCACACTAACGAGGCCACGGCAACCACGGCGACCACGGCGGAGACGCCGACAGGGAACGCAGGCTGGCGCCCGGAGGAGCGGAGTGTCAGCTGTCGTTAGGCGGAGAGAGGCGTCACACGGTGACACCGGTCAGAATGGCAGATGTCCACGCTAGGAGTCAGGGTGGCACATGCGGGCACAGTCCAGGCTGGCTGGCGAGTGTGTGAGAGTGTGAGTGTGTGTGAGTGTGTAGGTCAGGATTGTCCCCTGGAGTTGGCAGGAAGCAGACTGGGGCAATTCTATCATTAGGACAAGACTGGAGGTGCAGAGAGAGGGAGAGAGAGAGAGAGAGAGAGAGAGAGAGAGAGGCAGAGAGAAAGAGAGGCAGAGAGAGAGAGAGAGGCAGGGAGAGAGAGGCAGAGAGAGAGTATGCCTCTCATTTAGACTAAGGAAACATATAATCCTGACAAAACTAATGACTGTAACTTGTGCTGACAGGGATGGTAAGATGGGGTTGCACGTGTGTGTGCGTGCGTGTGCGTCTGTGGCCTTCCAAGTTTGCAGTTTTGACATTAGGCTCAATACAGTGACTCAGTCTGTCTATTTGCATCTGAATCATCAATGTTTCAGAACAGAACAATTGTTCTTTTATCTGCATCAATCAATGCTTGAAAGAGGAGAGAATAAGGAGAGGAGATGAAAGGAGAGAAGAAGAGAGGAGAGAAGAAAAAGGATAGGAGCGTCAGGTGTACCAGAGGTCTGGTGTGTTTAACCCCTTGTGCTGCCTTCGGGTCACATGACCCAAAGGTTCATAACGAACCATCGTTGTGTTTACCCAATTTTCCCCAATACCAAAACAAAAAATATATATATATATATTTTAACCTTTGCAATGTGGGGGGTCTGAGACAGCCCAACGGTTAAAAGAAAATGCTTCACTTTGTTTTTGTATGCGGTAAAGTTGTCGCAATACGACGGTGGGTCACAATGACTGATGGGTCAGAATGACCCGAAGATAACACAAGGGCTAAACAGCTGATGAGGAGATAGATACAGCTGTCATGTCAACCTTGTAGCTGAGATAGCATGGTAGACAGAGACAGTGTGTGTGTGTGAGAGAGAGCTTAAGGTTGTGTCCTGCTTAGCTGGTGTCACCACAGTGTGGAACACCGCAACCAAGCCGAGCTCCCACACCAAAATCCTGTCCTGTTTTTGACGACCATGGGATCGCAAGGTAGAAAGTAATGGTACGGTGAACAGGTTTGAATCAGCTGATTGATGAGTATGAAGGTAATTAAAGAGGCGCTACTCTGTGAGCCTGAGAAAGGCAGAGCTGAGAGCGCGTAGGAGCGGAGAGAAAAGCTGCCAGAGAGATGTGCTGGAAACGCTGTGCCTCAAAGCAGACATCGTCACCGTCCGAGACGCTGGGACCGAAACAGGTCCTGTTCTTCAGAGCTCAGTCAATCTCCCGCAAGAAGAAGAGGATTTCCTGGCAAAGAATGTCGGTCGAAGCTTAGAGCATGTTTAAATAAGCTTTTCTTTCTGACACTGTGTGTGTGTGTGTGTGTGCGCGCATGTTTTAATAAGCCTTCTGACACATCCATATTTGTTTCAGGGAGATATGTCATTTTAAACGCAGGACTATGGGATTGCTGGAGGGATGCCCACTGTTGTATATCTGTAATGTCTGTGAACATAGTATTGAAAGACAAAAGACACACACACACATACATACATACACACACACACAAAAAGACACACACACACACACATACATATACACACACAAAAAGCCACACACAACCATGCCCCCAATACCTCTCCCGCCAACTCCTAACCTCTCTCTTAGCACTGTATTAAATGCGCTTTTAATGGCTTATTTATATATTTGTTGTTTTACTTATCTAGGGAAGTGTGATGTGAGTCTAAGATACCAGAGACCAGGATCCTGCTGGCAGTGCTGTGTTTGTGTGTGCATATGATTGAGGAATATGACAGAAATGTCCTCATTAGGTCTCTACAAATGCTATGAAAGGAGCAGAGAAGGGAGAGGAGAGAGGGAGAGGAAAGGCGAGGAGAGAGGGGGGGGGAGGAGAGGAGAGAGGGGAACGTTTGCAAGGTTTTGACACTCACTGACTTTTATCTGTGCAGCTTCAGGATTCTGTATAAAGTTATGCGTGTGCTAAAATATATTCATATACATGCACATACACACTCAAAAGCATACACACACATGCATATCATGCTCGTTTCCAGAGCATTAATTAAAAAGGAATATAATAGAAACCAGATGAACTTCTGTACGGGCTAATTATCATGTCTTTGATACTAGAGTGAGCAGGGGGAGGGGGGGAGAGAGGGATGGGGGGAGGAAGCTTACTCAGAAAATAGAGAAGGGACATCTGGAGAGGAGTTCCTGCATAGAATCAACACTGTGCTCTTAATTATGAGAGAGAGAGAGAGATAAGGACTGAGAGGACAAGAGAGAGGGAGGGAGAATGGGAGAGGGAGATAGAGAGGAGGAGGGAGAGGGAAGCAGAGATAGAATAAGAGGGAGGGAGAGAGGTTAAGGGGAGAGGGAGTGGAGGGGGTGAGTGTTGATTAAGGAACAATGATGCTACCAAGAACAAACAACAACCTTTTTATCTGGTTCCAGTTTGCTCTCCCTCTCTCTCTCTCTGCTTCTCTCTCTCTCTCTCTCTCTCTCTCTCTCTCCCCTTTCTCTCTGTCTCTCTCTCACCCTATCCTTCTCTTCAAAGTCCTCCCTGTGGGCTCCAGTGATCTGAACCCCAGACTGCTGCACACAGATCTCCTGCCAGCTTGTTTGGGTATCTCTGTGCTGTGAGGATCAACAGCCATCTCACCTCTTCTTATTGATAGGTGCTGCTGCTGCTGTTGTTGTTTTCAAATACACACAACCCTCCTGCTGATCCACTCACAAAGATGCTCTTTGTACGGAAAATAACTTTTCATGCAAATTCATGTTAAATATGTAGGAAATCATATTACAGTTATGTGTGGAATGTCTATTATAGCTATGTAATATTCACATGCAAGACTGCCCTGTTTATGATGTCAAGTGACACATTCACTGGTCTCAGTGCGCATAAGGACATGAGAAAAGCAGTGAAGTGCTGACTTTCTGCTTGAATTACAGTGTCTTTTCATCTAAATTGAGGGTAACATTTCTTTTAAAACATAATATTCCGTTTCATTTTATTCACTTAGCAGAAGCCTTCATCCACAGTGACATATACATGCACATAGAAAAAAACACACTGAAGAATACATATAACATATATATATACATATAAGAGTACATATTTCTAACCGTATTCCGGTAGTCAGAGTCAAGGAAAAGGCTGTGTTTCCTCGCCCCAAAACAACCCTAAAAACATATTGTGTGTGTGTGTGGGGGGGTCTTGGACAGATGAACATGTTGAATGTAGTAGTCCTGAGAACAAGAGCACACCCACTGCATGTAATGTGACTGTCTGGATAGTAAGAGTCAGTGGTGACACCAGCTAAGACTGGTAAGTCTTCCAGACAGAGAGAGGGAGAGATTGAGGGAGGAGAGAGAGAGAGAGAGAGAGAGAGAGAGAGGAAGAAGAGAGAGGGGGAGAGAGAGAGGAAGAAGAGAGAGGGGGAGAGAGAGAGGAAGAAGAGAGAGGGGGAGAGCGAGAGAGATTGAGGGAGGGAGAGAGAGGGGTAGAGAGAGAGAGGGAGAGTGAGAGAGATTGAGGGAGGGAGAGAGGGGTCGAGAGAGAGGGAGAGTGAGAGAGATTGAGGGAGGGAGAGAGAGAGAGGGGGAGAGTGAAAAGCAATGGATCGTGGGTGAGAAGCGTGAGAGTTAGAATGAGAACATCTCAAGAAAAGAGAAAGAGAGAGACAGAGAGGGAGATAGAGAGAGAGAGAAATAGAGAGAGAGAGAAATAGAGAGGGGAGGGAGTGTGTGATGAGGTTGACACTAATGAGTGTCTTTGTGATGGCACCAGACAGAGAAGAAAGTAGAGTTCCTCGACACTAAAGCTCCGCAACACTGCGCTTAATTGGAAGAGTCAAAGCCCATAACGTGTGTGTGTGTAGGTGTGTGTGTGCGTAGGTGTGAGTGTGTGTGCACGCCCATACGTGAGTATGTTAGTGGTAGAGGAGGTGAGGGTGATAGTGAAGTCACATACTTCTACGTAGCCTATCTGTAATTCCTATTCTATGTGAATGTGTGCGCTCAGTAGATGTTAGCACAGACCTTGGCTGTTAGCATTCAGGCCTTCCTGTGAAGGACAGACACCACACGAGAGGCTCTAGGTGAAGAGGAGGTGTGGAGGAACATGGATGTACATCCCAACACAACTCTCCACTTTATGGTGTTACAGCTGTTAGGAATCATCTGGAACAGAGCGTACTTTTACTCCTAACACACACACACACACACACACCATCACACACACACCATCACACACACACACGTGCTCCCCGTGGTGCTGTTTTCATCTATGACTCCGAATCAATCATTTTTAATTCATCAGAGGGGATTTGTGTCATGAAGGTTGATGCCAGCTCCAATAAGCAGCAGAACCCCAACAGGAGCAGGAGAGACGGAGCAAATCCCTGCTCTGACACCATCACAACACACAGCCACATCAGCGCTCACTTGAATAGACACACAACACTAAATCATATTAAGGGGAATTCGATGTGCATGGCATTACATTTTTCCCAATCTATCTCGTTCTCTCTCTCCCTCTCTGTCACATTCCCTCTCTCTTTTTTAATGTCTCTCTCTCTCTTTTTTTTCTTCCGGCCCCTCTGTTTCTGTCTCTCGTCCTCCTCTCTCTGTCTTCAGTGTTAGTGACCTGAAAAATTCCTTCCTATGATTCATTTGCTCTTCCTCCCTCCTCCTCTTTCTCATGCAAGCACGGGCCCATCTATTCTCCCTCCCTCCATCCCACTCCTTCATCCTTCTGTCCCTCCACCACCTCCTCCTTCATCCCTCTCTCCACGTAACTCCTTCCCTTGCCCCCCCCCCCTCTGTCTTTGCCTCGCTGCGACAGTATCAGTGCTACAACAGCAGAGGTTTAAACATCGGTTAAACCAAATGCATCCAGTACCTAGTGTGTGTGGTGTGTGTGTGTGTGTGAGAGTTATAAAAGGGGACTACATACAGATAAAGAGATTGAAAGGGCAGAGAGGGAACTAAAGAGGGAGAAAGAGAGAAAGAAAGAGAGGTATAGAAATATATATTGAGAGAAGTAGAGATGGAAAGCAGAGAGGTAGTTATGTCAGACAGTAGTACAGCTCTTATCTTGCTATTATCTCAAGCACCCTCACATTACCATAATAATGGCTTTTAACCAAATGTAGCTCTCCTGCATCTCTCCATCCCTGCCTCTCTCCATCTCATTTTCTTTGAAAAGTGAAGCAGGTTGTGTTAGCAAGGCTATCCACTCACACAGTGTGTGTGATGGTATGTGTGTATCTGTGTCGGTGTACATGTGTGTGAGTGTGTGTGAGTGCATGAGTGTAGCTGTGTGTGTAGGTGTGTATGAGCGGAAGTGTTTTGTCAGTGTACGAGTGCAGGTGTGTGTGTGTGTTTGTAGCAGATTTAAGTGAAGACCTCTAGTTATGTAAGTCTTAGGGTGAAAGTGAAGGTTATACATTCAGTGACATGTGGTGTTTGTTTGTATGTGTGTGTATGTGTGTGTGTGTATGCGCGTGCGTGCAAGAGAGATGTGCTCTTGGCTTGCTGCTGAGTGGAGGCATGTGTGTGTGAGTCTCTTTGTGTGTGTGTGTGAGTCTGTGTGTGTGTGTGTGATTCACAGCTCCAGGTCTAGCCAGGTGCACTGCGTGTGTTTCCCTAGTCCAGATGGTTCCCTTGCAGGATTGGGCCGGGGCACGGGCTCTCCCCCTGCCCCCCCTGTGTTCCCCCCTCCCTCACAGAAGGTCAAGCTGACCGCACTGGACCAGAACCCCCTGGGTTCCCTGCCAGAGAGAACTGCATTCTGCTGCTTGAACCTCTCATTCATGTGGACCAGAAGTGGAAGCTGGTCACCTGATTCATAACGCGTCCTGTATTAGCATAGGTGGCTCCACGAGTGTTCTCTCCACATGACTTGCTGGGTGCTTCAGCCCCTCAGTCATCCTTTATTCTGCTTCATATCTCTCTCTCTCCCTCTCTCTCAATCTCTCTGTCTGTCTGTCTCGCTCTCTCTCTGTGCCTCTCTCTCTCAGCCTATCTCTCTCTCCCTCTCTAAGGACAGTGTATGTTGTGTTCTAAAGTTAACCTAGCGCCAGAGAGAGCTGCCAGGTGAGTGTGGAGACCCACAGATGGTCAGGGTGGTTCCCTCTCTGTGAGACCTGGGTCTGGGCCCACACACACACAAACACGCGCACACACACACACACACACACACAAGCATGTACGCACACACACACTCATGCACACACAAGCATACACACACGCACGCAAGCACAAGCACGCACACACACACAAGCACATATTCCCATGCACACACACGCACACACTCACCTCCCCTGCTGAAGCAGGAACCACAGGTCTCTGGCCAACACAGAGCCTGGCCCTGGGAGGAGAAGTCTACACAGAGACGCTGACTCACACTGTCACAGGAAGCAGAGGAACACAGTAGCACAGTATCATACAGGTACTGTCACAAGATGTCTCAAGGTACAGTCAGTGCTGTTTAATGCTTTGATCTGGTTTGATATTGAGGTATACTAGGGTCTGATAGAGCTAGTGAAGACTATAGTGGTATTAGTGTATACTATTATTAGTACACACTACTATACTATGCGGTATACAGTAATAGTATGTGTGACAGAAGCATGATGCTTAACCCCCAGCATGCCAACACACATCCTGTCACCACCACCACTGATGCTAACCTAATGATAATCACAGTCCCAACATGTGTGTGTGTGTGTGTGGAGGAGGGGGATAATGAGAAGTGACAAGGGCTGCAGAGATGTACGCATCTCTCCAGGCTTCCTCCCCTCCATCTCTCTCCTCCTCCCCTCCATCTCCCTCCTCCTCCCCTCCATCTCCCTCCTCCTCCCCTCCATCTCCCTCCCTCCATCCATCCCTCCTCCTCCTCATCCTCCCCATCTCCCTCCCTCCTCATCCTCCCCTCCATCTCTCCTCCTCCTCCCCTCCATCTCCCTCCTCTTAACATGCCTTCCTCCCTCCATCACTTTGTTCATTCTCCTAACGTGACATTTCTATCTTTGTGGGGTGGTCACCTGTCACTCACTTAAATGCCTGTCAGGCCAGTACAGGCGCACGCGCGCGCGCACACACACACGCACACACACAGCCAGTCTGACAAGCATTGCAACACACACACACACACATATATATACACATTAGGGGTGTAACAATATTACACCCCTAGTTACGTCCGTTTTATCCTATTGGTTGAGCTACCAGCACACGACCTACTCTGCACCTGCGTTATGCGTGCATTCACAGAAATCACTTGAACTGAGTTAACTAAATTGTATATACAACAAAGAAAATTCATGAAAATGTTAAATGTTTTTGGAAATAAATCTGTTAATTGAATCTGTTTTTCAAAAAATGCTGTTCAAAATACTGTGATACGTATTGTATTGTACACCCAGTATCGTAATACGTATCGAATCGTGAGCTGAGTGTATCGTTACACCCCTAATACACATAAAACACTTGTGCTAAAACAGGCTCACAAGGTGCAACCAGCAGCTTTGCATTGGCATCACAGTGTGTGTGTGTGTTAAGATAGTGGGTTGTACAGGATGAGCAGGAGTGGGGTTTATAGGTGAGAACTTGACTAAGAACAGACACACACACACACACTAAGCCATCCACACAGTAAATCTGTCGTGATCACGTCATTTACTTTGTCAAATGAGCTAAACTTTTCTCCTCTCCTTCTCCTCCACCCAACTCCACCCCTCTCTCCACCTCCTCTACAGGACTGAGACGTATCTCCATCTCTTCCCCTCTCTTTTCTCACCCCCTTCTCTCTCTCCTTGTCTCTACTCTTTCATCTGTCTCCCCCTTCCTCCTCTTTTTACGTATTTTTTCCCCCATCATGCCCCCTGCTTGCAAGTAAGATAAGTCATGTGACCTAACCATTGCCCGGGGTCACAAACTAAAGGTTAGAGGTCTGACATTTACCAGCATGATGGAGGCAGACCACACACACACACATGAGTGCACATGCACTTAAACACTCACTACCCACACTGAGATGAGCACACATCACACACACATACACACCTCTCAATCATGGTATGCAGGAGACCTACAAGGTAACATTATTCAGATGAGTCAGTTTAGCATACAGCTCTCAGCTAATATCATTCTGCCCTGTCTGACCCACATCTCTGCTCATAACACTCATCACACACTGCTGGGAGAACTACCTCCAGTAACTGTCTAACACTCTAAACACTGGCTGTCTCTTCCTCTTTTTATTCTGTTTCTAAAATCCAAATGGGGGGGGGGGGGGCAGTTGGTAATGGTGGTGCAGAAACAGAGGGGAGGAGAGGTGAAGAGGAAGGAGAGATATTACATTTAGTCATTTAGCAGACGCTCTTATCCAGAGCGCCTGTGATGTGTAGAGGAAGGAGAGAGACAAATGTAGGGGAAGGACAGAGAGAGATGTGGAGGAAGGAGAGAGAGATGTAGGGGAAGGAGAGAAGTAAGAGAGATGCATGCTGTGAATTGGACAGCGGAGGGATACGCCTCGTCCCCGAGGTGTGGTGTGGTCCTCCCCTAGTCCCTGAGGAGGTTGGTAAACATGGCCTGCAGGTGGTGCTGTACCTGTTCCAGGAGCTCAATCACCAGGTCACTCTGGATGGAATACAGGGCCGCTGGAGAACTGAAGATGTCCTCCAGCAAGTCCATCAGCATGTCCTGAGAGGAGACAAACAAACACTGGAAATCTTGAAGGAGAGAGAGTGAGGGAGAGAGAAGGAAAGTGAGCGCGAGGGAGAGCGAGAGCACACCTTCAGTTCCTCCGGGTACATCTGCCCCGGGGCTTCATCTGTGTCATGTGGAAGGAAGGCTTCCAGTAGCCCGTACAGCTGGGCCGTGAAGCCCCCTGGACCTGGGGGGGGGGGGGCAGAGAAGGAAACAGTTACTGACAGTTCTGTCAAACACTTGTACACAACTTCCATGTTCCTATCTAGACATCCTGATGCCACTGCACCCCTGTGATGCAGGACTGGAGAGGGGTGGGGGGGGGGGCACTTACAGTGACGGCCGGCCAGCAGTGGTTCTGGCCCAGCATGCCCAGCAGAACCAGCTGGAACACCATGTCTAAGCTGCTCAGGTGACAGATATGAAAACAGTTTCCCAGGGGTGGTCAGTAATCTCTCAGACACTCAAATCTCTGATTCTGATGATGTCAGTTGAGAGGAGACTTCAGGAGGTGTTCAGGTCATTAGACTGTGCATATTGCCTGGGCTTCAAAGCCAATTTGTGCTTCAAAAACATTGTCTGTGGGACAGGTTTGCTGCTACAGACAGTGTCTTACACCTTCTAGAATGTGTAAGGTCACAGACCCCATGCTACAGCTGCACACTGGGACTGACTTGCTAAATAAAAGTTTTGTGAGTTTGACATGTTTTAATGAGTATAAATTGACCTTCAGGGAGCTGAGGTCAGAAGTGGACAACACGTTTCCTCCCCCTCTCTTCCTTCCCCTCCTTCTCTCCTCTCCTCTCCATTCATCCTCTTCAATGCCTCCCCTCCCTTGCCTCCTCTCCCCTCCTCCAGTGCCAGCTCCTGGATGATGGAGTCTTGGTGGGCGTGATCCGAGACATAGTCCAGCAGCCGGTCAAAATTCTGACATAGAAGGTCCTAGTCCTGGAGAACAGTCACAAAACCAGACACAAACACACATACACTCAACTCTATCTAGTATGTTGGATGTATCTCCACGTTTGCATGTGTGCAGACTGTTCGATACTAGTACGGGTGACACATATCAAGATCACCCGAAGTCTAGTGCTGCTGTTGGAGGGATGACGTGTCAAATACCTAGTGTGCTGCAGCTGCCAGCCCGCCTAGCAGCATGGAAGCTGCCGCCAACAGAGACTCCCTGCTCTCGGGGTAGCTACAGAGTGTCTGGAGACAAACGAGGATGATCAAGAATAACTAGCTAATGTACTAAATACCAGCTAATACACAACAGCATACAGGAGTTATCTAGCCAGAATTGCAGAGAAAATGAGTAACTCCCACACAGGAGCTAGCTAGCATTATAGAGAACACAAGCAGACATGAGTTAGTTAGCTACTGTAGCTAGCGTTGTAGCGAACATCAGGAGCTAGCGTTAGCTATCGTTGTTCAGAACATCCGCACACAGGAGCTAGCTAGCTAGTAGGTACTCACAGTGAAGGCCCGCCGGAGAGCAGCCATGGACAGGTCAACATAACCACTGCTGGTGAAGTGTTAGCTGTGGAGAAACCTCAGTCAAGTTAATAACCTTGAAAGCTGGACCTGGACAGACACTATAGTGAGGGGAACGTTGCATGGCAACGGACATGCAACGGTTTTTGGCATGACACTGACAGAACCTTGCTAAGTGCGGTTTCATATCTGTCTATCGAGAAGAACTGAAGGGTGGGTGTTTAAAAATAACAATAATCTACACAGGGCTCGAATTTAACTTTTTACTTGGTAGCTGCACCCACCGAAAATGTTCATATTGTCTTTTCAGCGCTTCAATTTGGAGCGCGAGTTAGATCCCTGTCACGTGACAACGGAGCGCAGTGACAATGAGTGATTGACGGCTAATTTGAACCAATCCAAAATCTGCACTAAAATTAAGAACCTAAAGATTTAATTTAACTGATTATGTGTAACATTGGATAGAACGGTTGACCCGTCTCTATATCAGCTCACAGCAGGCACATACTGTACAGTAAGCTAATTAGCGAGCGTTTTGTAACTAAGTTAAGGTTGCACGCATCATAACGATTATTTGCACTCGAACAAATGGTCCCAAATATATCTTGAGGTACAATACAGATACACTTTCGCAAAATGGTCGCAATATCAAGCCCTGCACTAAACATTTTTAATTTAAGAATTAAAATATGCCATTACAGGAATAATACTAACTTAAGACATGGAGTGATTTCGGTCTCATCATCCTCATAATTTCCGACATGGTGGTCATCACACACACACACACACACACAAAACAGTAAAGAAAAGCAAAGTATGTGGTTGTTGACACCTGAGAAAGGGATAATCTGATTGCTTGTGATAACTGTATTAGTTATATAGTTTCCCCATCATTCTCTCCTCTCCAATCTCTCCCCCATCATTTTCTCCCCATCTCCCCCCACTCATTCTCTCCTCGCCCCATCTCTCCCTCCTCTCCCCCATCTCTCCCCTGTCTCTCCCTCATCTCTCCCTCAATCTCTCCCTGTTTTCCCTCATCTCTCCCTCATTCCTCCCTCATCTCTCCCCCATTCTTTCCTCTGATTTTCTCCCATCTCTTCCTGTCTCTCCCTATTTTCTCTCTGCCTCTCTCCCATCTCTCTCTCGTCTCTCTCAGGCCTTTCTAGATGAAAGGCGAACTGCGGCTCTGTCAATGGCCCGCAGTCATCTGAATTAAACATTGATTTTATCGGAAGTTTAGTCACCGCTGCCGTGGCGACACACTGAAACCTGCTGGAACGCACGCGTGTCTCTGAATCACTAAGGTCCTGGAACCCACTGTTTGGGAGAGAGAGAGAGAGAGAGAGAGAGAGAGAGAGAGAGAGAGAGAGAGAGAGAGAGAGAGAGAGAGAGAGAGAGAGAGAGAGAGGGGAGGGGGGCGAGAGGAGGAAGGATAGAGGAGAGAGGAGAGAGAGGAGGAAAAGAACAGAAAAGAGGAGGAAAATTAGATTTGAAGACAGAGAGAGAGGCAAAGAGAGAGAGAGAGAAATGAGCTGGGACAGACGTTAGGAACACAGGGGGATAGGAAGAGAGATCGAGGGATACTCAGAGCTGCAATTAAAAGAGGAAGAGAAGGGGAAAATAATAAAAAGTTGGAGCGTATGAAACAGAGTTCATATGGAATTGTAGCAAGGAAGTTGTTTTGAAGTGCGACGTTTCAAATCCTCCTTTTGTTCTCATCACTCTACACCTGCCAGCATTCATCTCTGTAAAACTATATTTTCCTCCATCCATCCTCTCATCCTCTCCTCCCTCCCTCCCATCCCCCCTTCCTTACTTTGCCTATCATCTCCTACTTTACCTCCATCCTCTCATCCCTTTCCATCCTCTCCCTCCATTCCACTGTCCTCTCATCCTGTCATCCTTCCTCCATCCCCTCCGCCTCCCTCCATCTTTCCATCCCTCCATCCCCATCTTCGTCCACACAGCGGAGGTAAGCTCTGGAGCCAGGGTGATCCTGACAGACAGGCTGGCAGGGTAGACCTCCTGGGGGATGTGTGTGTGTGTGAGAGAGTGTGAGTGTGTGTGTGTGTGAGAGAGAGAGAGAGAGAGAGAGAGAGAGAGAGAGAGAGAGAGGGTGTAGATACAGGGAAGAGGCATCTCAAAAGATAACACTAGCCTCCCCACTCATAACACACTGAGTCTGTCGCTGTTGCCTGTTACCAGGACAGTGCACACATCAGCACACCTTTGTACAGGTCAGCAACACGTCTGGAAAGCATCTAACCCAACCCATCTAACCCAACCCATCTAACCCAACCCATCTAACCATGGAAGTGAAGCAACTTAAGGTGCAGAAGCTAAGCATCTTAGAATGCAGAACCATGCATTACTAAACCACTCTTTTTAAATACTGTGATATTTTATCCATGCATCTCTGTGCCTCTCTGCATCACTAGTCCCAGGACTAAACTTTTTAACTCCTCTCTCTTACCCCGTCTCTCTCCTTCTCTTTCTCTCCCTCCCTCCCTCTCTCTCTCTCTCTCTCTCTCTCTCTCTCTCTCTCTCTCTCTCTCTCTCTCTCTCTCTCTCTCCTCTTGCTTTCACTATTTTCCCTGCTCTCTTTTTATTTCTCTCTCCTCTGTCTGTGTTGTTGCCCACCCTTAGGAGATGTGGAGATGAAAGTTATCCTTGCTCCCAGGGGAGACCCAACGTGGATGGCTAGGCCCAGCGTCTCCTCACCGCTCTCCCCAGGATTGGGATGTCCTTCCTGGGATAGGCTGTCTCCAGAGTGGGCCTCTGAGATGGAGGTCCCCTGGTTCACCCCTGTCTCAGGGTACACCACACTCCCTATGCACACACATGCACACACCTCACACACACACACCAGATAGCCCTCAGGTGGTTCACAGTCCCAGTGGGGTGTACAGTATGGCTAACTGTATTTCGTGGCTGTATATGGTGGATGGGCTAGTCGTGGGCTGCTACACTGTTGTTACTGTTGTTACTGTAGGGGCATTTGGGATGAAGGAAGTTGAAGAAAGACAAGGTAGAGAATAACGGAAGATTGTCCTTGCAATGGAAGAGTGAGAGTAACAGAGCTTGACTGCAACTTCACACACCTTTCACACACTCATATCTCTCTCTCTCCCTCCTATTTTCTAGCTGTTTTCCTTTCCCTGTCAGTCCCCTTTACCTCTCACAATGTAATGCCCTTGTAATGAGTAAATTGAGTTTTTGTATTTTTATAATACTATCCCTCCCTCCCTCTCCTGGGGGGTGTTCTGGGGGTGTGAACACCTCAGGCAGGAGTTTCCTCATGCCGCTGGTCCACTCAGCTCCCAGGATACTGATGCTGTTTATAGAAACACCTACTCTTTTCACAACCTCCCCTTTCCCTCCCTCTTTCCCTCTCTCTCTCTTTCCCTCTTTCCCTCTCTCTTTTTCTCTCCTCTGCAGTGTAAGGATGAATAATTAAACCTGTTTCTTTTCCTCTCATGTCCTGTCTTTCTCTCTCGTCCCTCTCTCCTTCCATCTCTCTCTCCCTTCTTCACACTCTCTTATTCCCTCATTCCTCATCCTTTCCTTCCTCTTTCTCTCTCTTTTTCGATTTCTCTCTCTCATCTCTCTCCCGCCCCGCTCCTGGATGGACTGCCATAGCTGAAGTGAGTCATTTAGAAAAAAGGTCTGAGATCAAGGAGAGTTGAGTTCAGTTTGGAACTCTGCTCGTTATATAAGCTGTCACTGTCAGTTATCGACTGAGAGAAAGGGAGGGAGTGAGAGAGGGAGAGAGAGAGGGAAAGAGAGATAGAGAGAGAGGGAAAGAGAGAGAGAGGGAAAGAGAGAGAGAGGAATAAGAAGAGCGAGCGAGCGAGAGGGAGGAGTAAGGTGAAATAGTGAGTGATAATGAGGAATGGAAAGAGTCTGTGTGTCAGAGAGAATGAGGGGAAAACAGATAGATAAATAGATAGATGGATACACAGATGGAGATATCTAGATAGTTAGCTGGATGGTATGTGTTCATGTATGTGCATGCGTGTGTGTGTGTGTGTCGGTACAGTCTGTGTGTTGTTGGGGGTTCCTTGGATGAGTCACTGTGTTGCCGTTGGGACACTTGCTGCTCCAGTCATAAATATCCAAACACATAAAGTGCAGAAAAATGTTTCGCTCTTTGAAAAAAGAGAAAAAGACGGTCAAAAATATACAGAGACATGAATATTTGAACGTTCATATAAGCTTGGAAAGACCCACAATCATCCTTAAATGTAAGACACACAGCAGTAATGGCCGTATGATCTCTTGTGAGCACACAAACCTTGTAACCCAGCCACATCTTCAACCCATTCAGACCCTTCAATAAACATAG